>NW_004949125.1:2519174-2527582 GCF_000317375.1 Microtus ochrogaster | reverse complement strand
AGAGAGAGAGAGAGAATGTGCCCTTGAGTGCAGATGCACACAGAGCTGGTGGCTATGAGCCTCCCATATGGGTGCTAGGAACTGAACTTGCAATAGTAGTACATGCCTGTAACCTGAGTCATCTTTCCAGCTGTTTGTTTTAGTTATTATTATGTGCATGTGTGTGTGTGTGTGTGTGTATGCATACCACTACATGCATGTGGAGGTCAGAGGACAACTTTATAGGTTCAGTTTTCTCCTACCTTTGCCTGTGTCCTGGGGATCAAGCTATGTTGGCTAAGCTTGTGCAACAAGGGCCTTAACCCGCCGAGCTATCTTACTGAGCTCGCTGAGCTGTCTTACTGATAAAAGACAATTTAAGAGGAAAAAAAGAGTTTATTTTAGCTCGCAATTATAGTTTACAGTCTTCAAAGCAGGACAGTCAAGGTGGCAGGGACATCACAGAGCTGAGCACATTTTCAGCCACAGTTAAGAGCAGGGATAAAAACGAATGCATGAGCTTTGTTGCTCAGCCTAGGGGATGACACCACCCACAGTGGGCTGGATCTTCTTACCTCGGTTAATATAATAAAGACGATACCCACGGACATGCCCACAGGCCAACTTGATCCAGACAATCCCTCCTTAGGACTCTTCCCAGGTGACCAAAGCTGAGTTGACCTATAAGGACTTGTCTCGAGCAGGTCCCTATAGCGCTCGGGGGGGGGGGGTCAGTAAACCCTTATTTCCAGTTCTGCAGTTTCCAGTTGGCAGTTTCTTTGATGGTCTCATTTCTTTAGTGAAATTTCCATGCATTGAAAACTGATTTTGGGACTGGGGATTTGCTCAGTTGGTAGACTGTTTAGCACGCACAGGTCTCTGAATGTCACCCACACGTAAACTAGGAATGATGGTGCACTTTGCTCTAGAGACAGAGGGAGATGGGTCAGAAGTTCAAGGTCATCCTAACACTGGGTTTGACGCAGAAGTAGGCTACTTGAGACAGGTGGAAGGGGAGGGATATGAATTGGGGTTTTTTTTGCTCTTACTCTGTAGCCCAGGCTGGCCTGAAATTTGTGCTCTTCCTAACCCAGCCCTGGATGCTCAGGTTGCAGGCTTATGATGCCTGGCTGCCGTGGCGGCATCGGAGAGTTCTTTGGTCACCCCGTGTTAGCTTCATCTTAGGGTCAGGTTCTTTGTGTCTTGTGGGTTTGTGTGTGAGCATTATGGAGGAGGAGTTGGTCAGAGAGAGAGCTTCTTTATTTTTCCTAAGTGAGTATTTCTCTTCTTTTAGTAAATAGAAATTTAACAGGACTTACTTGGTCTTTCTAGTCTTTGTTCATGTTGTGTGTGTTTGTGTGTGTGAGTACATGCACACGTGTGTGTGCATGTGGCATATGGAGGCTGGACAGTAACCTCCAGTTTCATTCCCCAGTTTTCTGAGGCAGCACCTCTCACTGCCTGGCACTCACTCCCTAAGGAGGCTAGGCCGGAGCCCCTGTCTCTGCACCCCCAGCTCTTGGTTCACAAGTCACTACCACACCTGGCTTTCTTACTTAGGCGCTGGGAATTGGACTCAAGACCGAACCCTCCCCGTGTCCTCCAGGGCAGTTTCTGCTGACCGGGCTGCTCTGAGTTTGTTCTTGGGTAGTTGGCTGTAGGGCTCCTTCTCAGGTGCTGCTAGGCGCAGTTTGGAATGGCCTCTCCTCTGCTAGTTCTTTAGGTCTCTCTTTCCTGATGTCTGAGGTCAAGATTCATTTTGTTGGCATGCAATTCTTCCACCTCGCTTCCACCTCGCCCTGAATTCCTGAGTAGGGGGTGCAAGTCTGACCCCTGTAGCTTTAGCTTTTCTCCCAAGAGCACTTTCTCCAGTGTTTTCCACCAGGGACTGTGTGCTGAGGATGATCTTGAACTCCTGCCTTTGCCTCCCAAGTGCTTGAGATTGTGGACCTGTGTCACCAGGCAGGTTTTATGCTGTGCTGGGGACAGCACCCAGGGCTTGCTAGGCTAGCAACTCTTTTGTTGTTGTTTGTTTGTTTTTCTGTTGTTGAAGACAGGGTTTCTCTGTGTAGCCCTGACTGTCTTGGAACTCGCTCTTGTAGACCAGGCTGGCCTCGATCTCAGAGACCTGCCTGCCTCTACCTCCCAAGTACTGGGATTAAAGGGGCGCGCGCCACCATTGCCTAGCTATAGGCTAGAAACTCTTGACAGCTGTGCCACACTCGAGAGCCCCCAAAGCTCACAATGCCCCAGCTCTATGGCCTGTACGGGAATGCACCCCTGCCTCCACCTCCCGCTGCTTCCCTATACATTTCATCAGGGAGAAGCTTATTAACAAGTTAATTAACAAGCTCTTTAAGCTTTGAAGGGACTTCTCAAGGGCCGCCTCCCACCCCATCCCTGCCACTGTGGCTGCCTTTGTGAGCTCTGTGCCTCCCATGGGGGTCCCTGTGAGCAGACTGGGAGTCAGTAGGGCTGGGGGTGGGCCCTCAGCTCCTCTGCTGGAGGTTGCTGGTCTTCTAGGGGATTGTCAACCCAGGGATTGTCAACCCGGCAGGGTATCTGGTTTGTGGGATGATAGACATGCCCTTTATTTTAGCCTTTGTTTCAAAGGGACATGCCACCAACTGAGCCCCCGAATGCTGCTCCTGGGGGCTAGCTCTGTATTTGAGGTTTGGGGACAGGAGAGACCCCAAGAGAACTCAGCTATTTTTAGGCCAGAGCAGGCTGAGATAGGCCACAGTACGGATGGAGAAGCTAGAAGAATGGAGTCAGAGGGACTGTGAACAGAGAGAGAGCACCTTGAAGGATCGGGTGGGTCGCAGCACAACTGTGTTTCCCAGTTCAAGGTCGTTATGTCCTGGGCTGAGGGAACAGCGTCTCAGAGAGCCAGGGCATAAGGAAGAGGGTCTCCATTGTGTAGGGAAATGTTGAGCCACCTGAAGATGGGGGACGGGACCGCTCAGGAGCCTCCCAACAGAGAGTGGGCCTGACTGATTTAGGACCCCGAGAGCAGGAAGGGGCTCTGTCAGGGGGAAGAAGATGGGCCTCGAGCTTGGGACTTTCCCCACAGCCTCTTTGTGCAGCCCTTACATCAACCTGCCTGGTTTGGAGCTTTTCTGAGAGACGGTGTAGAGGCACCTGTGGGCCTAGGGCCTACATATCTTAGCAGTGCTCTTGGGTAAGGGTGGGGAGCAGCCATGGGATAGGAGATGGGGCTCGGGTGAGCCCTTGTCTTTCTCTGAGCCTCAGTTTACCTCCTGATAACAGGAGAGGATGCCACTGGTGGGGATGGACCTGTGGGGCCTAAATGAACGGGAAGACCCGTGGAGACCCTACCCACCAGCTCCCGCCTCCTCCTTTCCACGTCCAGGTACAGAGTTCGAGTCCACAGACTCAGAGAGTGAGGTCAAGGTTCCCAAGCAGCCATCTGCTGGGCTGCTGAGGCCCAAGAAGGGAGTTGGGGAGCCAGGCCAGTCTATGGCTGCCCCTGTACCTGGCGCCCGGGCCTCCGGTCCCACCAGCCCAGACAAAACCAAGCTGGCCTCTGAAAAGGGACGCAAAGCCCGGAAAATACGTGGCCCCAAGGAACCCGGCTTCGAGGCAGGGCCAGAGGCCAGTGATGATGACCTGTGGACTCGACGCCGGAGCGAGCGCATCTTCTTGCACGATGCCTCGGCTGCCGTCCAGGCGCCCAGCAACACGGCACCGACACCCAAGCCCAGCCGCTGTGGCAAGGGTGGTGCCCCAAGCCCACGCAAAGACACCGGCCGAGCCAAGGACAGGAAGGACCCCAGAAAGGTAAGGGGCTCAGCACAGGTCCCCTGGTCTCCATCCTATGGCTTTGATGTCAGCAGTCTGCCCTTGGAAGGGACAACCATGTTTGATGGTCAGGAAGAACCTTGTTTTCTCCTCCTGTTCACCCATCATCTAAGAACACTATGTTAAAGATGTAAATTAATACTGGGAACCTGTGTTAACTGTAACAAAATAACTAACACAATCAATTTATAAAGAAGAGATTTCTGGGTTTGGTGACTCTTGTATATAACCCCAGCACTTGGATTATTTGGTTGGGTGTGTGTGTGTGTGTGTGTGTGTGTGTGTGTGTGTGTGCGTGCGCGCGCGCATACTGAGTCATCTCATCAGCTCTTGCTTAGATTTTTAGACAGGGTCTCTTCTAGCCCAGGCTGGCCTTGAACTTCTGATTCTTCTGCTACTACCACATACATGTTGTAGTCTTGAGGTCTGAAGCACAGTTTCAGTGTGCTGGTCCCCTAAGCTGTTGCGTTTAACTCCGGGCCTTCAGCAGAAATTTACAATGTCAGCGTGTGGGTGCCACCTTCTGTGACGGTTTGCTGGACACTTAGGTTATTTCCAGTTCTTTATTTGGATGTCCCTGTTTGAACGGCATTGGTCAGTTCCCACTGCACCTGCAGGGCCGAGTACCTAGATCTCTATAATGAGATATCCAGGAGGAGGTCCTCCATTGCAGAGCCCTGGGAAGTTTCACACATCCACAGGTGGCTGGGCAGCAGCTAAGCCGTGTGCCCTTCCAGGAATATGGCTGCTAGAACTCATTGGTAAGGTTTTATTGTTGTTCTTGTTGGGTTTGGATAGCATTTCAGTGAGTAATTAAATAAACCTGGTTCCTCCATGCAATTGGACAGCTCTCAGTAAAACAGAGCCTCTGTAAGATACCAGTGGTGCTCAGAGGGGACATGTCATGCAGGACTTTAATGAATCTGTGTTGAACAAAACTAAATATAGAGTGTTTGCCTATACCTCTGGTGGTATGTGTGTTATGCCACAGTTTTTAAGAAGGTTAAAGGCTGGAGGCTCCATTGTGAAGTGCTTACTTAGGATTCCTCAGTAAGACACAGTGGGCGTGGCTCGGTGGTAGAGCCCCTGCCTAGAAACCCCCAGTGAGGGACTGGGGTGTGGCTCAGTGGTAGAACACCTGCCTAGAAACCCCCAGTGAGGGGCTGGGATGTGACTCGGTGGTAGAGCCCCTGCCTAGAATCCCTCAGTGAGGGGCTGAGGTGTTGCTCAGTGGTAGAGCACCTGTCTAGAATCCCCAGTGAGACACTGGAGACATGGCTAAGACATGGTAAAGCCCCCACCTAACATGCTTAAGGCTCTGAGTTTATGAATCATCCCCAGCAAAGAAAACAAAAAAGTTCATATGTGAATGTTTCTGTGTTACCTGGTTGTGTGTGCTTTCTGGGAAGTTCTGTGAGGCCATACCGGCTGCAGTAGGAGGATTGTTGCAGAAGCTCTCACATTTTAGCACTTTTTTTGTTTGTCTGTTGGTACAATAAATTATACGGTAATGATAAATTAATTGTGAGGCCTGGCAGAATGGCTCAGTGGGTAAAGGCAGTTGCTACCAAGCCTGAGCATTGATACCTGAGTTCAACCCCTGGAACTTACGTTGTGGAAAGAGAGAAGTGATTCTGGCAGGTTGTCCTCTGCCCACCACGTGAACACTTGACACAGACATACACTCACATACATGCACACACATACAACAAGTATAGAAAACGTAAGAAAGGAATAGTAGTGAGTGATGAGAATCGAGAACACTTGTATGGAGAGAGGAGTGTCTGCTCTGTCTCAGGTGTGGCATGATGAAGGTCCCATGGTTGTGGGAGGCACTCCTGGCAGGGACCCTGCAGGCATCAGGGCTGGTGGGGGAGAGGTCCGCACCAGCTGAAGGATGAACTCAAGTCAGCACTGCTTGGGCAGGTCTGGGTCAGAACTCCCGGAGTCTGGCGTCTCTGTTTACTCTCCCGTGTCATTTCAATGTGACAGTTGTTACAGTAAAGCTTCCAGGATGGTGACGTCTAACCTCCCTTGCAAAGTAGCAAGGCACCTGTGACCTTTGCAGTGCAAATGAGTCCGATTGACAGATAAAACAGAGCTGGGGTGAGAGTCTAGAGGAAGGATTTGCAATAAGCATAGGATGGATTCTCCTGATGGGGGATGCAGAGCGCCTGGGACCTCTTTCATAGGATGGCTCTCTTCACTGAGAGACAAAGCTCAGGGTCAGGGCCTAGGCTATTGGGGGTTCAGGAAGGCTGACTCCATAGCAGAGCAAAAGGTCACCAGGATGTCAGACAGCATCCACCCAGCCTCCCTGGTGAAGACGGCAGACATTTTCTTTCTCTGAAGAAGAGAGGCCTGGACCTCCTAATGCATTTCAGGAGCTACGGCTCCCCCCACCCCAGCAGCCCCCACCTCCTCACCTGAGCAGCCTGGCCCCTGCCCCCCCTCCCCTGAATAGCCTGGCCTCCCCCCCCCCTCCTCACCTGAGCAGCCTGGCCCCCGTCCCCCCTCACCTGAGCAGCCTGGCCCCCCTCACCTGAGCAGCCTGGCCCCTGTCCCCCCTCACCTGAGCAGCCTGGCCCCCGTCCCCCCTCACCTGAGCAGCCTGACCTCCATGCCCTCTGACAAATTCTCCCTTTTGTTTTCCCCTCTAGAAGAAGAAAGGGAAAGAGGCTGGGTCAGCAGCCACGCTGCCACCAGCCCGGGTGCCCACCCTGCCCGACTCCAGGGCACCTCACACAGGGCCCCTGGCGACTGCCAGACGGAGCAAGGCCAAGGCCAAAGGGAAGGAGGCGAAGAAGGAGGTAAATTGAGGCTGGATCGGGGCTCAGTTCCAGGGGTGGGCCCACAGTGTCCTCATCCATTGTTGTCGTTGTGTGTGTGTGTGTCCCCTCCCCCGTGCTGGGGGTGGTGTGACAAGTCAGAATGTCCTCTGTGTGCTGGCTCAGTTCTCAACCAAGCCTCCTATCTTATTGGGAACCCAGGGGCACCCAAACTGCTAGCCTGAGACCTGGCCCTCGGCATTGCTCCCCTCGGGGGGTCCTAAGGCTTTTCTCTGTTGACAGAGGGCCATAGCGTACCTGCCTGTGCCATCACCATAGCCGAGCTTTCCCTCAGTTTCTCTGTACATGGCCAGAGCTCAGTTTCTCTTAAGGTAGAGGCCAAGGTGTCCACCGTGATAGCCTGAGGAGAGGGTACTGAGTAACAGGTACTGTGCTGAGTACACAAGGCTTGGGCCATACTGCTCATATCTCCTGACCCTGGCCCTGGCTTTCCGAGGAACGCTCCCAGAATGGCAGAATGACCCGTGGCTTGTGCAAACCTATCTGTTTGTGTGTTCTCCCTCAGAACCGAGGAAAAGGGGGTGCAGTGAGCAAACTGATGGAGTCTATGGCAGCAGAGGAGGACTTTGAACCAAACCAGGACTCAAGCTTCTCTGAGGATGAGCACTTGCCCCGAGGTGGGGCCACTGAGCGACCTTTGACCCCAGGTGAGTGTCCTGAGAGTCTGCAGTGGTGGTGGTGGGGTTACCTGGCAGTGTGGGGCGCTTAGCCCAGGCTGAAGCTCTGAGGCAGGGGGTGGGGGGACTCAGCTCCAGCCAAGCCAGCCTGTGGTGTGGATAGTGAGGGGTGGGGTAGGCAGAGGAGACCCTTGCAAGTGTCTGAGTGACACAGGTCTCCACAACTAAGGATGTATGTCTTACTGTAAACCTGGCTGTGCGGGAGACAGGGAGACAAGCCGGAAGCTGCTGGCAGCGAGCCTTAGCTGCCTTTGGGACAACATGCCCGGGGGGGGGAGGGGGGAGGCGAGGGCAACAGAGGCAAGTTAGAGCATGATGGGGTTTAGGTGGGAGAATGTGGGGGGTGGGGTCGTTTGAGCAGATGTGTAAGGATTGATGCTGATGCTGGGGGTGTCTATGAGGTGGGTCCCAGGAGTATGAGCGGCCACACACTTGAGTGTGATGGCTATGGTTTGGAGGTGTTTCAAGGATGCCCTGAGGAGGGCACTTCGTCTGAGCTAGGAGTGACGATGGATGTGAACTGTTGGGAGAGCTAGGCTATCCCTGTTGGGTATCGTGGTCATTCTGGTGATGGATCAGCCAGCCACATCCTCATATCTGTGTCTAGGCAACAGCACTGACCCCAGCAGGCACGCTGAGGGCGTGTGATGATGTGTGGTCCACGCTACAGCACTGTGCTGCTGGACAAGGACCAGAGTGGTGCAGCCAGGGCCCATGTGGGTGACTGAGAACCAGGAGGTCTCCCCTGTCTCTGTGTAGAGCTAGCTGTCTCTTTTCTGCTGCCCAATGCTGGCATTCTCAAGCTCAGCTTAAAGGGTGTGTGATGTTCCCTCTGTCCGTGAGCATGGGTCTTGGGGCGTGGGATTTTCTTCCATTGTGAGACTCCAGAGCTGCCTGATTTTTATTTATTTATTTGACCTCCACACAGGCTGAGCCACATCCTCAGCCCACTGGCTTTTGGGGGCCCCTTATTCTTGGATTCTAGGCAAGTTGACTATGGTGGAGCCACACTCCAGCCACTCACTGGGGGATTCTAGGCAGGGGCTCTACCACTGAGCCACACCCCAGCCCCTCACTGGGG
>NW_004949125.1:2497361-2519074 GCF_000317375.1 Microtus ochrogaster | reverse complement strand
CTCACTGGGGGATTCTAGGCAGGGGCTCTACCACTGAGCCACACCCCAGCCCCTCACTGGGGGCTCTAGGCAGATGCTCTATCACTGAGCTCTACCCTCAGCCTTCTTTCTAACTTTTCAAGGTGGAATTTCACTTAGTTGCCCCAGCTAGCCTGAGCTTACAGTGTAGCTTAGGCTGGCCATGCATCTTCAGTCTTCCTGTCTCTTGTGCCATTGGGATGCCCCCAGTAGGGCTCTTTTTCATGCTTGCCACTGACAGGGGCCAGGTGCATAAGGGTGTATTGAGAAGAGAAAGGGAGGGGCTAAGACTCGGGGTGGACTGTCTCTGTGGGGCCTCAGGTGGAGAAAAAGAACACCGTTCTAGGAACATAGTGTTGAAGGAAGGAACCCTCAACATCTGTTAGGGTACTTCCCAGCCCGGAGTCTCAAGAATGTTGATCTATGGAGTGAAAGGGTTTGCTGTTCCTGGCTTGGCATTTACCTGAGGTATTCCTAGTTGTCTATAAAGTCTGGGAAGAGGGGCTGCCCATCCCTCACTCCTTGTGCACATGGGACCCAGTGTGGACAGTGGACAGCCATGTCCACACATGTCCTACAGCTTTACCTGGACACTCCAGAGCCCTCGTTTCCTAGAAGGGGCCTGTGGAGTCATCCGGGAAGGCCTGGGGAAGTCTCCCCTAGACATGCGCTGATGCTCCCTGGCTTTGCCGCCCATCCCTCTGCAGCCCCCCGCTCCTGCATCATTGACAAGGATGAGCTGAAGGACGGCCTGCGCGTGCTGATCCCGATGGACGACAAGCTGCTGTACGCGGGCCACGTACAGACGGTGCACTCGCCGGACATGTGAGTGCCTTCTGTGGGGTATTCTGGCTCAGCTCCCATGCCCATGTCTGGTTCTGCCGTGAGGCCACCTGGGCAGGCTGCTTCTTCCCTCTCTGAGCTGGGAGAGCAGCAGTGTACGGGGTTCTGGGGAGTCACTAAGGCCAGTAGTTGGGAGTTGCATCAGAGTAGACCCCCAACTTCTGCTGGGCGGACATAGGCCTTTTGGGACCCAGCAGGAAGTGGGTAAGTGAGGTGTGTAGCTCTCCTTTGGAACTGGAGGTCTGGTTGGGCATGACGTCCAGCCCCTGAATTATATCAACGAGAAAGTTGGGTATGGGAAGGGTGAGAACGCAATCCATTTTTCATATAAGTTAATAAATACCCCCAGCCTATTCCCACAGACCAAATGGCTAAGCTGGTAGTGCTCTGTCCGGGTAGCGCAGCCTCTGGAAGGAAGTGGGTTCTCTGGCCACTGCCCCATTGTACTTTTGGCCCTGGCCTTGCAGATACCGCGTGGTGGTGGAAGGCGAGCGTGGGAACCGTCCCCACATCTACTGCCTGGAGCAGCTGCTGCAGGAGGCGGTGAGTGGGAGGAGGTGCGGTGGCCCCACGGCCCGGAGGGAGGGTGCTTCGCTCCTGGTCACCCTCTGACCCTCAGCCCTGTATTCCACCAGATTATAGACGTGAGGCCAGCCTCTACACGCTTCTTGCCCCAGGGGACCAGGATCGCTGCCTACTGGAGCCAGCAATACCGCTGCCTCTATCCAGGCACGGTGGTCCGAGGTGAGACACCCAGCTCCTAATAAGTCATTATCAGTTCATCTGGTCCATGCAGCCAGCTTCCGGCTGACTTCATTGGAGAGGCAGTTGCTGGTTTGCATAACCGAACTCCAGGGAGGGCTTTCTGGTTATGGCTTGATCCGGGTCCTGTTCTGCTGAAGTAGGCAGGACTCGGGCTCTTGGAATCTGGCTACATACCAGCTTTCTTGGGAAGGTGTTACACCTTCACGAAGCCTGTCTCACCCTCCTGGTTTTCCTGGTCGGTGGGTGACTGGCTTGGCTCATAACGTTTGTTGAGGCTTCTGCGGGGAGTTCATAGAGGTGGGCCCATTGTAATCCTGTTCTTGCTGCTAAGGGGTGAAGCTGGCTTTCCTTCTCCATGGACAGTGTATCACCAGGGATTTTCCACTGCTGGGAAACCTAGAGAAAATATCAGGGTGGAAGGACCTCTGTTGACTTGCAGTCTAGGCGGGCTAGATTGACTCTGTTGATTCGGGTCTGTGTCAGGATAGAGTGGCACAATCACGTGACCAAGGCTGCTCACAGGCTACATGGGAAACAGTGTGAGGAGACCAGTCGTCAGGTACAACCTTTAGAGAGCCTGTCTCCGGTGACCTTCTCCTCCGGTGAGGCTCTGCTGCTGAAGGTTCCCATCCTGTGTTAGCACCAGCATCTGGGTGTGAAGTATTCGGCATGTGGGAAAGCCGGGATGTTGTTAGCCCCACAGAGAGTGGATGGTGGGCAGATGGAAATACATAGGCTGGGGGCTGGGATGAGGACTTGGGCTCAGAACGCTTGCTTCAACATCATGAAAATTAGAGTTCAGATCCCAGCCCCTGTGTAACAAGCTGCATTTCCTATACACACGTGGAGTGCCAGCTCTGCGGGGTGTGGAGAAAGGAGGATCACCGAGCTCACAGAAAATGTGGGCCTCTGATTTCAGGGAGAGATTTTGCCTTGAAGGAACAGGTGGAGAGTGATAGGATAACTGATGCCCTCTGCTGACCTCTGATGCCCTCTACTGACCTCTGCATGCTGACCTCTGATGCCCTCTACTGACCTCTGCACGCAAGTGCGCATGCATGCAAGCACATGCACGCACACACACTCTGTCGTTCACACAGTCCCGTGTATACAAACAAATTAATGAATACATATTCTAAAGCCAAAAGAATAAAACGGGTAAGGGACTGGAGAAACGGCCCAGTGGTTGAAGATGCTCATTTCTCTTGCAAAAGACCCAAGTGGGGTTCCTAGCAACCCATATGGCAGCTCACAAATGTCTGTAACTCGAGTTTAGAGGAATATGACGCCCCCTTCTGGCCTCCATGGGCTACTGCATACACATGGTACACAAACACATGCAGGCACACACACATACACGTAAATAAAACTGAATAAGTCTTAATAAAGAAATAAATGGGCACACGAGAAGATAAAGGTGTGTCACGCAGACAAGTGAAGCAGATGCTTGCGTAGCTCTAGCTGTAGTCATTCCAAAACCAGGGTACCCAGGGATACTGGTGTTGGTTGGACCAGAAGGCCAGTCACAGCACACCGCTTGGCTGCTTCGCATTTTACAAACCAGAAGACAGTATGCCATTAAACAGCAGGTGTTCAGGACAGTCTGGGCTACAGGTGTCCATCTGTAAGTCACTCATCAAACACCAGAAATCATGTCACTTATGGTAAACATTTATCAGGAGTGGCTTCTGAGATGTTCTGTCTTCAGTACCATGAAGGGCTGGGTTCTGCCAGGGCCCTTGGAGTTTTAGGCCCAAATCTGGCCAGCATCCTAAGGCTCCCCTTGGTCTCATCTGCGTGACATTCTGTCTCATTCATGGTTCGTCTTCTCATTTTAACAGATCTTTCGGTAGTAGCTTGTTTGTTTGGGGATGTGGCTTCACGTAGCCCAGGCTAGACTCAAACCCTCTATGTAGACAATGAAGACTTTGACCTTCTGATCTCTCCTGCGTCCACCTCCCAAGTACTGGGTGTATATACCATCTCACCAAGGAGACGCAGTGCCAGGGATGGAACCAGAACTTGGTGTGTTGGTGGCAGGCACTGTGCCAGCTGAGCCCCAGCCTCTCGTAGTTCTGGAGAAAGAGTTCGTAGATGATAGTTTATCTGGTCCTATGTGTTACCATCTCTGTAGTGTACCCGCAGTTAGAGACAGTTGAGCTGCGTATAAATTCCACACTGGAAATAATTTCCCCTTAATACTCTCTCCTTCCTTTCCCCTTTCTCTGTCTGTCTCTCTCCCTCCCTCTTCCCCTTCCTTCTTTTCTTTCTTTTTCGATTTTTCAATACAGCGTTTCTCTGTGTAACTCTGATGCCCTGGAACTGGAACTTGATCTGTAGATCAGGCTGGCCTCGAACTCAGAGATCCACTTGTCTCTGCCTCCAGAGTTTCTCAGATTAAAGATGTGTGCCACCACACCTGGCTATGTGTGCATTTTATATTGAGCTTCCAGTATTATTTGATGAGTTCAGCATGTTATATTTCCTAAATCTGGTGGCCGAGGAGATGGCTCACTGGATAAAGCAATTTCTTTGCATGTGTGAAGAAGTAGAATTCAGATACCCAGCACCGACATAAAAGCCAGGATAGCGGTCTCCCCATAATCCACAACATGTGGGAGACAGACCTGGGATTCCCAGAGCCAGCCACTTAGCCAGATTAGCTGAATCAGTGAGATCTGGGTTCATTGAGAGAACTCACCTCAGTATGTGAAGTGGAGCGAGATGGAGGATGCCCGTTGTCAACTTCTGGCCTTCACACACATACACACATGTGAACTTGCACCTACCCAAACACACACTTCATACACACGCAGTAAAAATAGTAATTCCTATATCATTATAGGAGGCTCGTTTTGCTGTTCTCTCTCTTTAGAACTGTTTAGTCTTCTCATCATCTCTAGGTTTGTGAACTTGTGAGGATACCCACGTGTGCGTGCAGTGCAGGCTTATACATGCCAAAGACATCCATGTGGAGGTCAGGGCACAGCTTGCAGGAGTCTGTTCTCTCTTACCATGTGGCTCCCGGGGATGCAACTCCTGTCTTCAGGCTTGGCAGCAAGCATGTTTACCCACCTAGCCTTCTTGCCAGGCTTGGCTTAGAACTTTTGATCCTCCTGCCTCAGGCTCTGGAGTGCTGGGGTTATGGGTATGTACCACTACTGCTGGCTTGACTTTTTCCGCTCCCTTGAGGGTTAATTTGCAAGCAAACCTTTGCTCTATCAGCACACGTGTTTTTGGAGACTCTCACAGAGGGTGATTTGTTCATTTGTTTGAGATTCCCTTGGCTCTTTCTCGCCTTCTGTGTCCCTTCCTGGTCTGGGTTAGATTTTTGTTTGTTTTGTTTTGTTTTGGGTTTTTCTTCTTCTTCTCATTAGAGATGGCCCTGGCATCTTTATTGATCCTTCATGAGGAGAGATTGAAGAGCCAGTCTGGAGCTCTGCATGCTGGTGGGTGGGCGGAATCTTCTGCTCAGGGATTCCCCAATCCTGGCCTGTGTAGGTCCTTCCCCCTCAGCTGGCTAGTGCCACAAGGCCCATGTCTTTGGGGATGTGGGCTTAGCATTTGCATATTGCGAAGGGGCTGGTGACCCTGCATTCAGTGTGAGGATGTACCCAGTACCCTTCAATCTAGGGCTGTGAGAGTCCATTCATGGGAATACTCCATTCTTGGCCTTGTTGGCCTCTACTCCTTCCAGCACAGTCAAGCCAAAGCCAAGCCATCCAGGCTAGGGGGCACAGGCCTGCCACTGCAGATACTTGGGAGGCTGAGGCAGGAGGATCCCAAGGTCAAGGCCTCTTCCCCAGGCTACAGAGTGAATTCAGACACCAGCCTGGACAACTTAAGTGAGGTCCTGTCTCAACAAATAAAAGTAAAAAAAAAAAAAACAGGCTTTGTGGTTGAGTGATGACTTGCATGAGACCACAGTCAACTGTGACTACCCCTATGGAATCTTCTGGAATGTAGGTATATGCCCCACTTCCTGTCTTTGATATTCAGAGCTGATGTACTGGTAATGCTTTTACAAAATGGTTTTGGGGAGAGTCTTAGATATGAGCAAACCCAGGTATGTGTACAGTCAGCTATCTCTTCCCCCAGCCGGAAATGAAAGAGCTGGCCTCTGTCCTTGACCTGTGTGGTTCTTAACGCCCACCCCTGCACAACTGTGTGTGTATATATATATCCCATGGTCCTCTAAGGCAGTGCCTCTGAACCGGCCTACAGTCCCAGGAGCCTCCCTCCCTGACTGGCCTTTCCTTTCAGGGCTGCTGGACTTGGAAGATGACGGAGACCTGATCACTGTGGAGTTTGATGACGGAGACACAGGCAGGATTCCCCTCTCACACATCCGCCTTTTGCCGCCTGACTACAAAATCCAGTGTGAGTGATGAACTTAGGCAGGGGGGATGAGGGAGTATCCCTAAAGTCTCGGCCCTTGCCTGGCTACTGTTGCCCAGGTTCGCTCCACATATCTTTGGGCTCAGTTTGGCATTTGGTACATTGCTGGGGATGAAACACAGGGTCTTGTATAAGCTAGGCAGGGGCTCTACCACTGAGCCACACCCCAGCCCCTCACTGGGGATCTGAAGTTCTGGATGCTGGTGGGTAGGCAGGAGTCCTCTGCTTGGGAATTTCCCCAGAGCTCTACCACTGAGCCACACCCCAGCCCCTCACTGGGGATCTGAAGTTCTGGATGCTGGTGGGTAGGCAGGAGTCCTCTGCTTGGGAATTTCCCCAGAGCTCTACCACTGAGCCACACCTCCAGCATTAGAAGATTCTAGGCCCTACTGCTGAACTCCCTAACACGGGTTGGGTGCAGGTATCCCAGAGCATGTCAAAGAAACCTCATCAGTCATACCTGAGCCACTGTCTGCGTTGTCCTGTAGGTGCTGAACCTTCCCCGGCACTCCTAGTGCCCAGTGCAAAACGGCGTAGCAGGAAGACCAGCAAAGACACTGGGGAAGGCAAAGAAGGGGCCACCACAGGGTCTCAGGAGGCCACAGGGGGAAAGGCCAGAGGGCGAGGACGGAAACCTGGCGCCAAAGCCAAGAGTGGTAAGTCGTCCCTGGCCTGGGAAGTACGGGGATGAGACCACTGTGGGAATCAGATTCTGGGGCTTGGGGCTTCCCGTGAATGACCAGTCTCTTGTCTTGTGAGAATTCCATGCCGCTGGGCAGTTTTACCTGGTTCGTATACTGATTAGAGAAGTTGGCTGGTGTTTGAAGGACCTGGTCCCTGCCCAGGGTTCCCTGAGGACTTTCTGACTAGGGTCCCAGCTCACCCAGCAGGAAGTCCTGCCTCTCTTCCATCATTCCCCACCTTTGACCTCTAGTTGTCTTCTCTATCAGACAGAGCTGCTGTACTGGAGGAGGGGGCAGCTGCGGATGAGGTACCCAGTGCTCCCTTGGCCCTGGAGCCCATCAACACCCCAAGTTCCAAGAAGAGTCCCCCGGAACCAGTGGACAAGCGGGCCAGAGCCCCCAAAGCTCGCTCAGTCTCTGCACAACCCAGCCCCATGCCACCCACCTTCTCAAGCTGCTCAGCTCCCGAGCCCTTTGGGGAGCTACCAGCCCCTGCTGCAACCCCGCTCATCAATATGCCTGTTACCATGCCTGCCACTCGCCCCAAACCCAAGAAGGCTCGGGCTGCCGAGGGGTCAGGAGCCAAAGGTCCCCGGAGGCCAGGGGAAGAGAATGAACTGCTTGTCAAACTGGACCATGAAGGGGTCATGTCCCCTAAAAGCAAGAAGGCCAAAGAGGCCCTGCTCCTGCGGGAAGATCCAGGGCCCGGGGGTTGGCCGGAGTCCACGGGGTTGCTCAGCCTGGGTAGCTACCCACCAGCTGTTGGCAACGGTGAACCCAAGGCCACCTGGTCCAAGGCTCTGGAGGGAGACCTCACTCAGGAGCCTGGGTCAGGGCTTCCATTAGAGGATCCTGGCAACTCCAATAGCCCAGACAAGACCCAGGCTGAACAAGATGGGGCTGAGGAGTCAGAGACCAGCAGCAGCAGCAGCAGCAGCAGCAGCAGTAGCAGCAGCAGCAGCAGTGGCGGCAGCAGCAGCAGCAGCAGCGGTTCCGAAACAGAAGGTGAAGAGGACACCGAGAAGAACAGGGAAGACGGCCGGGGTGCAGGGGGTCGGACCTGCAGTGCCGCCAGCTCCAGGGCATCCTCTCCTGCCTCCTCGTCCTCTTCTTCCTCCTCTTCCTCTTCCTCCTCTTCCTCCTCTTCTTCCTCTTCCTCCTCCTCCTCATCCTCGTCCTCTTCCTCTTCTTCCTCCTCTTCTTCTTCTTCCTCTTCCTCCTCCTCCTCCTCCTCCTCCTCTTCCACCACAGACGAGGATTCGTCCTGCAGCTCAGATGATGAAGCAGCCCCTGCACCTGCAGCGGGTCCCTCCACACAGCCAGCGCTCCCCACCAAGGTGTCCAAGCCACCTAGCAAGGCACGCTCCTCAGCTCACTCCCCGGGCAAGAAGGCAGCCCCCACCGCCCAGCCACCACCCCAGCCCCCGCCCCAGCCCCAGCAGACTCTGCAACCCAAGTCCCAGGCTGGGGCTGGGGCCAAGAGCCGACCCAAGAAGAGAGAAGGTGTGCACCTGCCCACCACCAAGGAGCTAGCCAAGCGGCAGCGTCTGCCATCTGTAGAGAACCGGCCAAAAATTGCTGCCTTCCTACCCGCCAGGCAGCTTTGGAAGTGGTTTGGCAAGCCCACCCAGGTAACTTCCTAGAAGGGAGCTGTAGATGGGGGTAGACTTGAGTTATGTAAGAACACCCTGGGTTCCAAAATTCATTTAGCCCAGAATCCATGTCCTGTATTGTGCCCCTGCCCAGCCTGTTCCACAGCCTTCCCTTTGGGACTCCAGTGTGGACACTGCAGGGACCCACACAGGCCCTCCTGTGGTGCTCCAGCTGGAAAGGACGCTCCCAAGCTGTTTGGTAGCTAGCCTGCTTGTCATTGCTCCTGCCTCAGTGTCAACAGCTTATAAACCTCACGTTCAGAGAAGTGCAGGCTGGGTCTTAGCAACTTTGCCTGGCTTCAACCCTGTGTAGCCCCTGAACTATCCTGTGTGTGGTAGGCCAGGGGTCATGGGTCCCACTCTACTCTCACAGTCAGGGCTGGCCTTCCAGAAGCAGGTTCCAAGCACTCCTCCTCCTCACCGTCTTATCATCCACCCACCTACGTGTACAAAAAGTACACATACATGTGTACACATGTGCCCACGCTTACTTGTGCAGAGGCACCAAGTGCTCACACGGGTGTACATTCAGGCCCGTAATGGTGCGTGTACGGGTGCTGTTATGTGCTGAATAGCAGAGTGCCAAACCCCACGCCACCCCCACCAACCACACACTGCACCCACTGGCGCGGCACCATGTCCGCTGTTGTGGAAAGTGGTCCCTGGCTAGAGGAAGTAAGCCACTATGGGGTGGATCTGGAGTCTCTGTTGTTGCTGATTGTTTCCTGTCTTCCTGGTCAGCTGTGAAGTGAACAGCTTTTGTTTGCCACATCCTCTCCTTACCCTGTGTTCTGCTCGAGCACACAGGGCCAAACAGCCATGGACTAGATCCTCTGAGAACATGGGCCAGAAGTAACTCTTCTCTTTTTTTTTAAGTCTTTTTTTTCTTTCATTCTTTTAAAATCTGTCAGGTATTTGATCAGCAATGAGAAAAATAACTATCATAAATAGACCTTAGAGACGGGTGGTGGTAGCTCATGCCTTTAATCCTAGCATTCAGGAAGCAGAGGCAGGCAGATCTCTGTGAGTTCGAGGCCAGCCTGGTCCTCAGAGCTAGTTCCAGGACAGCCAGGACTACACAGAGAAACCCTGTCATGAAAAAAAAATAGACAGACAGATAGATAGATCATGGACACATGAACGCTGTGCATAGGAACACACAGGAATAAAGTCACGTGTGTCCACATGTACATACATGCAGTATATGTGGGCAAGGTGCACGTGTACATGCATTCCTCAGTGGAGGTGTCGTTAGTAGCTATACTAGATGCTTCCATGTGGGGTATGGTTAACAGCCCTCCTGATCAGCAGCCCACCCCGTACCTGTGGGTAGAAAGGACCTGAGCGCCAGTGTCTCTCAGCTTTCCCTCCCAGTAACAAAGTACCCTCTGTCTAGCCAAGGATGAACTTGAATTTCTGCCTCTGCCTTCTGGGTGCTGGGAGTACAGGCATGTACAACCATGCCCGGGTTATGACATGCTGAGGATGGAACCCAGAGCTTCATGCATGCAGGGTGAACACTCTACCGACTGGGCACCGGAACCAGTGCTAGGCACCGTTCACTCTGGTCCCTGGTGAAGTGCTGGGTGCCCTAGTGAAGAGGCATATGTAGGGATAAACTTCTCACACCATGACCAGGAAGCAAGGCGGAGGGAGAGTCCTAGGCCTTGAATTCTATTGAGGACACACCTTAGTGACCTAGTGACCTAGTAACCTTAATGACCTCAGTAACCTTGCTAGCCCCGCCTTGCTGTGCCCTCACCACTTCCTGGTAACTCCATCCTGGACAGCCAAGACAATCTAGAGCCTTTGGGGACTCTTAGTAGCTAGGCTCATGTGTGGGTGTCCCTACCCACAGACCCACCCTGGCTTTGCTCTTAGCATCCAGGTGCCTAGATCAGGGCGCTCAGGGCTGTGGGAACAGCTCTGAGGAGATGCCCCTATCTGTTGGACTCTCTGCCTACCCCACTTGTGTCCCCCTAGCAGGTTTAGGTGTTGGGAGTTAACAGTGACCTCCCTCAGGGTTTGAGGAGCCCCTGGCTTGTGTGATGTCGGTTCCTAGGTTCAGTGAGGCTGGAGAGGTAGGGGTACAGTAATGTCAGATTGGGTCTGTTTGGGAAGGGGCACTTTCTTTGTCCCTCCCCTCTCCCATCCCTCCTGAGTTGTCAGTGGCAGATTGATGAATTCCAGGTTCAGCGAGATAATGTCTCAAAAAACAAAACAACATGGAGCCACGGATGGCGGCGCACGCCTTTAACCCAGCACTCGGGAGGCAGAGGCAGGCGGATCTTCGTGGGTTCGAGACCAACCAGGGCTACAAAGTGAGCCCTTGTCTCAAAAAAAGAAAAGAAAGAAGAAAGAAAAAAGGAGGAAAAAGCTTCAGGGGCGGGAGAAACGGCCCAGGTGTTACTAGAGCAGTTGGTGTTCAGTCAGGAGGCCCAGAGTTGAAATCCCAGCATGTCCTCTGGCGGCTCCCAAACGCCTGTAACTTCACTTCCAGAGGATCTGAAACCTTCCTCTCAGCTCTGTGGACATCTGCGCACACACGTGCACATAAACAAAGCCAGCTTTTAAAAAAAATAGATAAGATGGAGCAATAGAGAAAGACACCTGTGGCCGTCACACGCACACCTGCATGCACACACATAACTTCCTCTAAAGACGAGGAGGAGTAGGGGTGTAGTGGACAGCTTTTGTTGCTGTGAGAGAACACTTGAGATCATCCAGCTGTAAAGAAAGTTTGTGTGGCTCATTGTGTCCACCTGCCACCCGCTGGCTCCATTGCTTGGGTCTGCGCTAAATCAGGGCACATGGCTAACAAACCTGCTCACCTCTTGGCTGCCAGGAAACAGGAAAGAACCAGAGGCCTGATAGACCCTCTAAGGCTGTACCTCCTGTGACCTGCTTACTTCCCGTTAGGCGCCAGCTCTTAAAGGGTTCTGCTCCCTTAGTAGCGCCACCAGCCGGTCATTAAGCCCTCAGTGTGTGAACTCGGGGTGAGGTTGGGGCTTTCAGACTCAAGCTAAGGCGTCCCTTCCATGCAGACCCCCAGGATTGGTGGCAGGTGACTTAGGATGAGGGGATCCAGGCCTGCCCAGACAGGGCCTGGCTGGTGGGATGGCTGGGCACAGTGCTGGGCTCTGGCCCCTGACTAATCCATCTATCCCACAGCGGCGAGGCATGAAGGGCAAGGCTCGCAAACTCTTCTACAAAGCCATCGTCCGAGGCAAGGAGATGATCCGCATCGGGGACTGCGCGGTCTTCCTCTCGGCCGGCCGCCCCAACCTGCCCTACATTGGCCGGATCCAGAGCATGTGGGAGTCTTGGGGCAATAACATGGTGGTCCGCGTCAAGTGGTTCTACCATCCGGAAGAGACCAGCCCAGGCAAACAGTTCCACGAGGGCCAGGTGAGCCTTTCCCTGCTGGGAACCGAGAGTCTGGTCTGTAAAGGCTGACCCGTGGTGTCTCATTTGTGTTGCTGTGATAAAACACCCTGACAAAGCAGCTCAGGGGACGAAGGGTTTTCCTTTAGCTGGTGGCTTTACGTAACCGTCCCCCTATGTGGGAACAGCTGGTCCTATCACAGCCACAGCTGGGGCAGAGAGAATGGATGCCTTCATACCTAGTGCTCAGCTCGCTTCCTCTACTCCTGTAGTCCACGGTTCCCTGCAGGGAAGCGTGCTGCCTACAGTGGGCTGGCTCTTCTCACCTCAACTAACAAAATCAAGATGGTCCCCAGCACGTGTGCCCACAACCCACCTAGACAGTACCTTACTGAGACTCTTCCAGATAACACTAGATTGTGTCAAATTGACAGTTAAAATCTATCACCAGGCACTGGTGATGCACACCTTTAATCCCAGCACCCGGGAGGCAGAGGCAGGCGGATCTCTGTGAGTTCGAGGCCAGCCTGGTCTACAGAGTGAGTTCCAGGACAGGCTCCATAGCTATTGAGAAACCTTGTCTCAAAAAAAACCCAATAAATAAATAAGTACATACATATACACATACATACATACAGTTTGAGGTTGGGCATCTGGGTGCTGAGAACAGTGGCCCCTACAGGTGGGGAGGTTGAGTTCAGGGGAGCTGATGTAGTCTGCCGACCTGAAATCTCAGATGGTGGCAAAACAAAGCTCAGACTGCTGACCCCCATCCCCTCCTCTGTCCCCAAAGCACTGGGACCAGAAGTCGGGGCGCAGTCTCCCCGCAGCCCTGCGGGCCTCCAGCCAGAGGAAGGACTTCATGGAGGTAAGACGGCAGCAGTGGGCTGGTGCTGGGGTGCAGGCTCTGCCCCTTCAAGCCTTTCCCTCTATGTCTGTGGCTCCGAGATACTGGGGACCCCCTCTCTACCCCCCTACTCAGTGACTCTGCCTTTGGCTCTGTGCCTCCTAGCATCATTTAGAGGCACATCTGTTCTTTCCTTCTGTTGCTTCTCTCATCTTTATTTCTTTTCTGTGTGTCTGTGAATGTGAATGTTCACGTGGGGAGGCCCATGGTTGGCACTGGGAGTCTTCCCTGACCATCAAACCCAGATCTTACTGGCCAGTTAGCTCCAGAGGTCCTGTCTCTGTCTTCCGAGGCTGAAATTACAGGTGGGCTACCACGCCCACCTGCTACGTATATGGACTCTGTGGGTTCTGAACTTGGGTCCTCATTACTTGCTTTGAAGATGAGGACCTTGACTCGAGTCAGCACCAACCATCCTGTCCATTCTTATCTGTGGGCACCGTCTCCTCCTGCCGTCTCTTCATCTCTCTTGGTCTCTGTCTCTGTCATTGTCCCTTGGTCTCTCTCAATCTCTGCCTCTCTATCTTGTGGTCTCTATCTCTCCATCTTTTGCTCCGTCTCTTTTTATTTCCATTTTTCCATCTCTCTATAATGCTCTTCGGGTTTGCACTCTTAAAGCATCCCAGAGTCCCCCGGATCCAGGAGGGCTCCCTCCAGCCCCTAACACCTACGCTGTGTCCCCACAGCGTGCCCTGTACCAGTCCTCCCATGTGGATGAGAACGACGTTCAGACAGTGTCCCACAAGTGCCTGGTGGTGGGCCTGGAGCAGTATGAGCAGATGCTGAAGACCAAGAAATACCAGGACAGCGAGGGCCTGTACTACCTCGCGGGCACCTATGAGCCCACCACAGGCATGATCTTCTCCACGGACGGCGTGCCTGTGCTCTGCTGAGTGCCGCCTACCCAGCGGGGCCCACAGAGACCCCCCCCTCCCACCACTGCCATGGCGCGGGACCATGTGTGTTGTGTGCATGCCAGTGTGCTCGTGGGCGTGTGCATGTGGCCAGGTGGACGCCCCGGGCAAGTGCGAGTGTGTACATGTGTGTGCCCGTATGCATGCACGTGTGTGCGCACATGTGCACACATCTAGACCCTTTCTGGTCATCCCCTGGTGCCCTCGCGCTGAGACACCTCCTCCCCTTCTCTAGCTATCAGGGTCCGGCTCTGCTGTCCCGCCAGGGTCATCTCAGAGGGGATTTCCCTCCAGCACTTTGTATGCGCTTGGTGAGGCTGCCCTCCGAGCTCTGGGCCTGTGTAGACTTTCTGGTTCTGTGGATGGGGCGAGGGAGAGTTCCAAGGACCCAACCTGCTGCTTGGTATAGAGTTCAACCACACCCAGCACGGAGCCCATCGAAGGCCTTCTACCATGGGCCGGGGGGCCCCAACGCCAGCCAGCTTCACCAATCATACTGGGCATCTGGGCGCCTGCATGCCCGGCCTCCACCCTCTCAGGACAGCCTGGACTTGGGGAACAAGGCAGGGGAGGGCAGCCCAGGAGCATCACCATACCTGGTGGGCCCTCCAGCCCAGACCCTTACACTACAGAAAACCCCAATGGTGCTGAAACCCGCGCCCACGCCCGGCATGGCCTGCCCGGCCCCCTCCACCAGGAGGATCCGAAAGGGTTACCTGTACAGTTTATTGTAGCCTGCCCCTGTATCATACACCTTTAAATGGAGTCAACTTTTTAATTATATATATAAAGATAAATATATATAAATATATATATATAAACTTTTTAAAACTGTGAAAAATAGCTATGAAATTATAAAAAAAACACATTCTGACGTGCAGAATATTATTTTTTATTTCCTGTTAGATTGTGAGTGTCCAGCACCGGCTTCATGCCTCCCAACCCCCTGCACCCTCACCCCTGCCATGTGTACTGTATGTGCCCCCAAATGGACGAGAGATGGAGACAGATGGAGGGGCCCCGAGCCCAGCCCCCAGCTCAGCCCGAAGCACTTAACCAGCCCCCTGTGCCTGCCAGACCCCAGTGGGGTCCCCGGAGGCTTTGAGCAGACAATCTTGAAGGAAGGAAAAGCCAGACTTTGGTTTTGTTTTGTTTTGTTTTGTGGGGGGGTAATTACTGTTTCCTGATTTTTTTTTAACGTTTCTTTTGGAATTTTGTTTGTTGGCAAATTCTGTGTGATCTTTTTCATAAAAAAAAAAAGAAAGAAAAGAAAAAAATTTAATTGGAAAAATACTATGGCTTGGAGTGGCTTATTTGGGAGCCTGGGATGGTGAAATTGGGGTGGAGGATACAGGGTCCTTGACCTAGAGCGAGCGTCCAAAGACTAGAGCCACATGGCATTGCCTTTCAGTGACAGGGGCCCCGCACGCCGGTGGCAGAATTCAGGGTGCAGCCTTAAGCTGCTGAGCTAGGCACAGAGGTGAGCTTGGTCAAGTATTTTGGAAAGTTCTCGAAGCCAGAGTGGTCTCTTGTTTAGAATTCAAGAGCTAGAGGCTGGAGAGATGACCCAGTAGTTACGAGAACTTGTCCTTGCAGGAGACCCAGGGTCAGTACCCAGCACCCACATGGAAGCTCAGAACCGTATGTAACTCAGTTCCAAGGATCTGACACTATTCTGACCAGACATTACTTGGTGCACAGACATACATGCAGGCAAAACATACATAAATCTTTAAAAAAAATTTAAGAGCTACAGGATGGAGAGGTCGTCTGTAAATTGCCTGCCTGAGTCCCATCCTGGAAAAACAACAGGCCTGGTGATGACCTCAGGATCGCAGTGCTGGTGTTGGGGAGGGAGGATGGCCTGTGGGGTCAAGCCCACACCTGGATGGGTCAGGGTCACACACCTGTGTCTGGGCACGGTAACAGTTCTGGGGCCTGCGGAAGCTGAAGGACTGGACCCTGGCCAACCGCAAGTGTGAATCTGCATGAACAGCCTCAGTCCTCCTTCTGGGCTTTTCTACGTCAAAGCTGGGGAAGAGGACAGAGTGGGCAGGGTGGTGACAAGGGTTAAGGTTGAACTTGTTGCAGGGAAACTGAGAAGTGTGGTGGGCGAGAAGAATCAGACTCTCCTGCCATCTGGCGGCCTCCTGTGGTATCACCACCACCCTGGTCTAGAGTCATCAGGCTACCCAGCTAGGACCCCCCCCCCAAGGGTTGAACAACGTGTGGCCCTTCTCCGAGGCCCCATTTTCCAATCCCATTTCTCGGGGAATAGTAAAAGGGTACTTTGAGCTTGGGGCCATGGCCTACTGAGTCAGAGTGTTTGCTATACAGGCATGAGGACCAAGTTCAAATCCCCAGAACTCATTTCAGAAAAATCAGTACGGCCAGTCGGTGGTAGCAGGTGGATTCCAGGGGTTTGGGGCCAGCCCATCCAGCCTAAAACTCTGAGAAGCATGTGTGCTGAACGACCGTAGATGGTAAGGAAGGCAGAGGGCATGTGGCAGTGGACACTGGATGTCTTCCTCTGATACACACACACACACACACACACACACACACACACACACACACGCACGCACGCATGCACGCGCGGGGGTCGGGGAGATCAAGCTCCAGATCGTCACCAGAGCTGGAGACTGCACCTGGAAGACTCCATTCCCAAGCTTGAGCAACCCGTCTCCCGGCCCCAGATGGGTAGCGTTAGCACCTAGCCACTCCCCTCATTGAGACTGAGCCGTTCTTCCTGTGTGCCAGATAAATGTTCCCCCATCCTCATGGGGCCAATGGTCATCACGGCCTGTGCAAGCCCCAGATGCTTAGCACTAGGCACAAGAGCTGGCCCCCCGACCAGCTCTAAAAACACTTGGCTCAGGGCAGGTGGGGCTGCTTCACAGGCGGGATCACAAAGGTCTGCTCACTGTGGAGAAGACTTAATCCACCGGGACCCCATTTCAATCTCCCCACACAGCCCCAGTGGCTCAGTTCCCACCGCTCCCCCCACAGACACCTCACGAGGGACAGCGGTAGGCAGTCTCTACCATCTTTAATGGCCAGTGCGGTAGTCAGAGGACACGCAGATAGACAGGACACAGCAGGGGTTGGAACTGTGGTCACAGCTGGGGCCAGAGTGTGTGGAGAGGCAAGTGTCCTGGCTCAACAAAAGCCGCCTTCGGCTAGAAGCCCTGCCACCTGGTGACCCTACTCCCGAATTTTCTGTCACTTGCCAGGGTTTCTAGTGTCATGACTTGATTCTCAACGAACAGGGGCAGGGTGGCCTAGGTCAGGAGTGCATCCCGGCTGTCCCTGCATCATGGATAGGTTGAATGGAGCTGGGGAGGAAATGGAGAACTTCCCTGCGTGACCTTTAGCCTATGCACTAGGGGTGGGTGTGGGGGACGTCCTCCACCTCAGGTGGGAGCACCCAGGTCAGCGCTGTAGCTATGACTATGGGAGGCCTGTGTGGACCCAGGAATGAGGTTTCCAGATGTGCGTGTGTGTGTGTGTGTGTGCACGTACGTGCGTATGTGCATCTGTGAGCATGAATGTGTGTGTGCATGTGTGCGTGCGTGTGTGTGTCTAAGAAGGGGACAGAATGGAACTGGGGACTGTCCCTTTCCTTCTGGATTTCTAATACTCATGAGAATGTGCCACCTACCCAATAAGTGAAAAACCACATTGACGACCATGGATCTTTGTAGCAGACCCTGCGGTGAGGTCGTAGGGAAAGGAGTCACTCAGACCTGTGGGCAGCCATTCTGGGTGGCTTTGAGTCTGAATGACCCCAACATGCTGACGTGACAGATGTCGGGCCTCTGGACATAGAGGGTGAAGAGCAGGTGTCTGAGCAAACACAGAACGTGGGGTAGGAAGCGCCCCGAGTGGTGAAGGCAAGTTCCAGTTGCAGTGGGCAACTGGAATGAAGTGGCGAGGTGGCGTTAGTGGCTTAGGAGCGGCCAGGACCCCGCAGGCACTGAGGCAGGGGTGGGGAGGGTCCTCAGGCCTTGGGGTGCCTGGCCTGAGCAGCCCTCCCTGGGCAGTGGGCAGGGTCAGGTGGGCCTAGCTCAGGGGCCGACAGGGATGGAGTCGTTGGCGGTGGCCGTTTCGAAACAGCTGCTGTGGGCATCACGGGTGAGGCTGTAGGTGCAGTAGGCCACAGCAGAGCCCAGGGTCAGCCCCGACATATAGGACACGGTCATGGTGTTTCCTGTGGGCGAGAGTAACCTGAGTGGGGGGCAAAGAATAGCCATGGGAGCTGAGGCCACGCTGTGCTAGCCAGTCGCTGTGGCCATGACGTCTCAGGTGTGCACTATGGTGACAACTGTCAGTTTGCAGGAGCCTGTGACGCCCTGGGTTAAACATTCCTCTCCTGGAAACCTGGTCTCTGTTTTGGGTCTTTTAGGAGTGATCTAATGGAGTGCCTCAGGCCTTACCTACTTCTCTGCCCTTCTCTTTCCTTCCTCCCCTATTCTCCTCCCTTATTCCTCCTCCCCTCCTCCCCTTCCTCTCCCTTCCCCTCTACCTCTCTTTCTCTCTTCTCTCTATTTCTATTTTTTTCCAGTCTTAGAGACAGAATATGTAGCCTCCTTTCACAAGCTAAGCCAATTATCTACCACTGAGCCAGACCCCAGCCCCTCACTGGGGGATTCTAGGCAGGGGCTCTACCACGGAGCCACACCCCAGCCCCTCACTGGGGGATTCTAGGCAGGGGCTCTACCACCGAGCCACACCCCAGCCCCTCACTGGGGGATTCTAGGCAGGGGCTCTACCACCGAGCCATGCCTAAGGGCCTTTGCACATAAGGTTCCCTCTACTTGGATGTCATTCCTGGTGGCTTCCTGTACCTGTCTCCCTCATGTCTTCCTCCAAGATTCTGCTCAGAAGCTACCCCCTCAGTAAGTTCTTGCAAGATTGTTCTCTTTGCATCAGAGCTCCCAGTCCCTACATCTGCCCCCACTTCTCAAACTGACATCACCACTAGGGCTTAGCCATGACACACACCACATCTGTTATTGCTGTGTTTATTGACTGTCTCCATCTCAGGACTGTAACCCTGCAAATGTGGGCAGCATCCATCCCCACAGCCTAGGAGAGTGCCAGACAAACAGGCTCCCTGTGTCGCGGCAGAATTAGTGAATGAATGAATGCATGAATGAAATAAAGAAAATACTCACAGAGGTCCTTATACCTACAACTTCCTTAACCTTTGGGACCAAATATATTTTCTCACTCACTGGCTGTCCTTGGCTTCTCCAGGTCTCAGTTTCCTTGCTAGAAGGGCATCAGACTATCAAGTGGGAGCCCTGGGTGTCTCTGAGGTCAGTGAATCTTACCTGCCAGCTCCCGCTGCTTGGGGCTCACTTTCCCGGCTGCCAGGATCATGGGCACACTGCCAAAGTAGCCATTGCTGATGCCCATGAGCAGCGAGAAGACGCAGGGCCAGGCGGGGTGGCGGAGGGTGGGCATGCCACTGGGGTAGACACACAGGATGAACAGAGGGATGAAGACCACGCGGAGGCAAGAACAAGCAAGCAGATGGGTGCCCCGCCAGTCCACGGGTAAGGCTGCCAGGATCTGCAGAGAGCAGGGAGCGCGGGTCAGCCACCTGGCCAGGAGCCTGCCTCTCCCCCAGGCCCTCAAACTGCATCCTGTCCCCAGCACCTGGGACTCCAGTGCACTCCGCAAGGCCCTCCGAATCACCTGAACCTCTTCCTCCAGGACTGGTGAAGGAGGACGAGAATATGCCAGCGAGGGCTCTACCGCTGAGCCACGCCCCCAGCGCCTCACCGCGGGGATTCTAGAGCACTTCTGAGGGGCTGGGGCCGTGGCTCCGTGGTAGACCGCTTGCCTGACAAGGGTAAGGCCCTGGGTTCCATCCTCCATAAGTCATAAAACACAGAAATGGCAAAACTGACGACAAAGACACATGGCTCATCTAAGCTGCAGGGTGGCTGGGGTCCCGCGCCAGCCCTGACCACCAATCCCATCTACTCGTGTGACAGATGAGCTGCCCAGCTGGCAGCTCGTGCCCGTGCCATCCTCAGAGGGATCCACTAGTGACCACGAGGCAGGGGCTACACCACACGGGACAGGGTTAGAGATGGTGACATGCCATGGCTTCCATCCTCCCCACCTGGAACTCACATGACCCTCTCAGCCTGGGGTTGCTCCCTTCCTGGGGTTCCCCAGAGCCACTCCGTGTCTCACCTTGCCCACGAAGTCCGACAAGTTGAACACGGCCATGACGAGGATGGGCAGCCACTCGCCCAGCACGCAGTGGCGGATCTCGGACTCCAGGCCAGGGAACAAGCACAGTGTAATGAAGTAGGTGACCGCAATGGACAGCATGTCGGCCCAGATGACCCGCGCCACAACATATCGGTGCAACAGCAGGGCTGGGGGAATTAAGGCGCATTAGAGGGCGATGCTGTCTCTGCATTTGGAGGGGCAGCCACACATGCCACTGGGCCCCGTGGTGCCTCACGCTTACCCCTGAAGGTGGGCCAGCTCCGTTTGACTCGCGGATGAGGCACATCAAAACGCATGTAGGCCCCACTGCTGCTATGGGTCACCTCATGGGCTGGGCTGTCCTTCGGGGACCTGCTGCTAGACAGGGATGGGGTTTGGTGCTCCTGGGTGGAAAGGAACGATGGGAGTCGTGAGCCAGGTACCCAGGGCAAATGGTGGAGCCACAGTCATTCAGTTAGCACCTACTGTGTGCACTTCCTTATCGAGGGACAATGTTTACCTGCCCTGTGTCCCCTCACCCAGCCGACGCTTTGAGCCTTGAGGTGGGCGGGAACGGAGGTGGTATGCAGCATGCAACCACCAGAGGGCACTCTAGCTTCTCAGAACTGTGGACTGGCTTAACCAGACCACAGATACTCAGGGAGTTAGTATTGAGGCCACTCTTGCAGCAGTGGTCTGTGCTGGGACGGAAGGGAGTTCATCCCAGGATTCCCTGCCTTCCATCTACCTGACTTCCTCGGACCCCACTTGCATGGCTCTGGAGTTCTCCCCCATTAGGTTCTGCGGATCTGCCACACACCCTGGGCTCTTCTCCCTGGCCACAGCTGAAAAACTGTCACCTCCCATTGTCCTAACAGGGTGTCCTAACAGGTGGGCCACAGAAGCTGAAGAGAGCCTCAGGCCACAGACGTGGAAGGCCACAGCTGAGGGAGGGCCACAGACGACCCGTGGTGCCATGAAAGGCTGAAAAGGCCACAGAATGGAATGAATGTTCCAGAGTACGGAAGCAAGCCTGCAGCCCGAGATCACGGGGCCACAAATGGAGTCACCGAGGAACTCTTCAGGCACCTGTGTGGGAGAAGGAGGCCACGCCAGGCCACGGCACTCACAAAGTGGATGTCTCCTGAGGCGACATCATGGTGCACCCGGTAGCCTGCCCGGATGGGGCGGCTGTCCCGAGGCCGTGTGGTGTAGTAGAGCACGAAGCGGCTGCGCCGCACCAGCAGGTGCAGCAGGAAGCAGAGCAGCTCCAGCCCCGCGGAGACCAGGAAAAAGATGATGGTACTGGCTCGCTCATCCGGGAGCAGCAGTTTCGTGAGGATCCGGCTCAGAGAGATCATCACCCCTGCAGTACCTGGAGGGGAGGCAGTGGCCACTGAGCGTTCCTGCCGCCTTCACTCATGCCACCCCCCGCCAGTCTCTTGTCCCGTCCCTACCCCATCCCATCCCATCGGCCACCAGTCTTTCCTCACTCTGTCTATCCACTCCATCCATCCATGCTCCAGTCCCAATCCACAGTACCCGTCCACCATCCTACGCGGCCCCACCCGCTCATCCTGCCCAAGGCCCCAACGTCTCTCCAAGTACTCCCCTAACCATCGTAGCCCCTTACCCATCCCTGTCTCCCCACTCCCAGCCCAGCTGAATCTGATCTCACTAGCTGCACTTCGAGACTCACTGCGCCTATCCAGCCAGCCTGCTTCAGCTCCCCTTTCCCCAGGACAGTTGCTGCTCCCACCAACCCCCTCCCAACCCTGTCATCTTACATCCCATGGGCAGTATCACTGAGTTCTGCTGGATGTCCTGCCCTGAGGTGAACACAAGGACCTGCTTTCCCAGGCTTGATGGAGTAAGGCCGCAGATAAGCCACGGAAACACACATCAGTGGTGCAGGGTA
>NW_004949125.1:2489844-2497261 GCF_000317375.1 Microtus ochrogaster | reverse complement strand
CAGTGGTACAGGGTGCATACTGTGGCAGATAAGCCATGGAAGCACACATCAGTGGTACAAGGCATACACTATGGCAGAGGATGTGAGCAGAGGGGAAGGATCAGGGCAGCTTTCCCTGGGAGGAGCAGGTAAGTTAGGGGGTCTGCAGTACTGGAGAGCCAGGCACACAGACCAAGAGTGAGCACCCCAAGTGAGTAAGAGTCACTCACGAGCATGTGAAATACTGAGGGGGCTCCCCTCCCCAGAGCAGGGGCCAGCAGGAGTGTCAGGGTCATGAGCGTGTGTGTGTAAAATACCGAGGGGACCCCCTTCCCCAGATCAAGGGCCAGCAGGAGGAGGGTGTCAGGGTCATGAGCGTGTGTGTGTGAAATACCAAGGGGACCCCCTTCCCCAGAGCAAGGGCCAGCAGGAGGAGGGTGTCAGGGTCAAGGCAGGCAGCGCTGCTGCAGAGAGCAGGTGGAGTTTTGCTCAAGTTCAGCCACAGCTGCAGAGCAGTGTGGGCAGGACTAGTCACGTCCACCGTGAGCTGATGAAGGCGGGCAGGGCTCTGAGCAAGTTTGTCCTGAGGAACTCTTGGCTACTGCATTACAGTACCGAGTCAGTATACCAACACCATCCTGATGGGCCAACCGCACAGATTCCATCACAAAAACTACTGGTTTGGGCTAGGAATGTGGCTCAGTTGGTAGGGGGCTTGTTAAAAATACACAACATCCTGGGTTCACTCCCAACCCTGGGTAGTGAGTATGGTGGCACAAGCCTGGAATCCCAACACTTGGCAGTTGGAAACAGGAGGATCAGAAGTTCAAGGTCATCCTTGGCCATGTAGTTTGAAGCCACCCTGGGCTACATGAGACCCTCTCTTAAAACAACAACAACAAAAAGAGTCTGCTGACTTGCAAAACCACCTGTGTGCTGGCCACCTTCCAGAAGTCAGCTCTAGGTGGCGTGGTTTGATGCTCCAGGCAATGAATGGCAGAAGAAACCTACAGAAAGCTGCCAAAGAGGAGATGCAGAGAGCAGCCCCTGAGGATGATGGCTGGGTCCCGTTTCTGGCAGGATTGTGACTAACTACGGAACAGAAAATGGGACGGACCACAGAGAAACCCTGTCTTGAAAAACCAAAAAAAAAGAAAAGAAAAGAAAATGGGACGGGATACACTCAGAGTCTGTCTGGAGGGCATATCCAGAGGCCTTTTGAGGGCTGGGCACTGGGTGAATTTCAGGCTTGTGCAAGGGTGCTGTGTATCAGAAAGGGGCATTTGGGATGTGGCTCGGCAGACAAAAGGGTTTAAGTAACAGAGTGATAAGCAAGGGTAGCTGCTGGCAGTGGATGGGGGCGGGGATCTGGGGAGGACTTGATCTTGAGTGTGTGTGGGCGCTCACGCAAACACACACACACACACAGAGTTGCAAATTCCTAAAACTGAAACACTCCCTCCTAAAAAAAAGTGGGGGAGGGAAGTTCAGAAGACTCAGGAACCCCAGCAGGTTCTCAGAGCCCCTCCTCAGGGTTATTCCAGCAGGAACAATCCCGGGGAGAGGAAAGTCTTCCACCAGCAGAGCTACCCACAAGCTGTGCAGGGAGCCCAGGGACACAGCTCTACCAAGTTCACACCGGGGCTGGGTCCTCTAGTGATGGAGCTGTCTTTGAGCCATCACACTCCTGGAAGTCAGCTCTAGTAAACTCACAGGTGCCACAAAGTGCCACAAAGCTAGACAGGGTAGAACCATTTTTGTTTGGTTTGGTTTGTTTTTTGGTATACCAATGGTGTCCCATCTGAAGTGAACAGACTTTTAATTACATCTCTCCGGGAAAAGCCACACAACGGCCACGCATGCTCACTGGAACTACGACTCTCACCCTCCAGAGGAACTCCACACGCCAGAACCCTGGCACACACAGGTGTGCCCACGTATCTCTCCCACCCAGTGGTCCATCCCTCGCCATGGACAGTCACCATTCCTGACCCACCTCGCTAACCAGGGCATGCCCGATAGGGTCCCCAGCCTGTGCCCCCTTGGAGGCCTCAGTACTCACTCTCTCCAGTCATCACCCCTTGTGTGTACCTCTTGGGCAGTAGTCCCGTGTAGCCATAGAAGCTAGATTGCTGCACTTAAGAGAGAGAGGAAGTGGTCAGATACCATTTGCCACTGGCTGACGCAGAGGCAGTGTGGCCCTCCTGTGCTGGGTTGGCACTGGAGGCCAGGTTAGCTCAGAGCGGCAGTGAGGTTTAACACAGCCATACGGCGCATGGCAAGGAAAGGGTGTTGCTCTGAACTTGGTGCACACAGAGCAGCCGCTTCCCTGCCTCTGGGGTTCAAGGTCACTGACAAGTCCTGTCTGGTAAGAGCAGAGATGACAGCGTCCCTTACTCCATGAGGCAATGCAAACTCTCAGTCTTTTACCCAACAGCAGTGACGGTAGAGGTGATCACTTGAGATGGGACTGTCAACCTAAATACCTGTGTGGCTGTATGGGACCTAGCTCCTGCCCCTTTTCTGATGGGGTTGGACCATGCAGCAAAAGCAAGGGTGAACTGAGCTTATGGATGTACCCGTGCAATGTCAACACTTGGGGGCTGGAGGCAGCAGGATTAGGAGTTCAAAGCCAACCTGGACTGCTTGAGACCCCGTCTCAATTAAAAAACAAACAATCAAAAACCAGAAGAGGGAGTGAGCTGGGGACGTAGCTTAGCTAGGACAGAGCTTGCTTAGCATCCATGATCCCCTGAGTCTTACGCCCTACCCTGCATAGTCTGGGTATGGGGGTACATGCTCATAATCCTAGCATTAGGGAGGTGGCCATGGGAGGATCCGAAGTTCAAGAGAACCAGAGGCTGGCATTCGAAGCCTGTGCCACATGAGAGCCACCTCGGTGAGCATGAGGGTGCATGTGTGTGGTGTATATGTGCACTCTGGGGTGTCCACAGACACATGGTCAGCATCTGGACTGACTCAGCCTTGTAGGGTGCATTACCTGTACAACAGGACCACAGAGCTCTTGGGCTCAGCCTTCCTGGTGCATCCTGGCCCCACTCCCTACCTGTGCATCCAAAGGCTACGGTGCCCACGGCGGCCAGGTTGATGGCATAAGCCTGGTCGTGAGAGAAGAGCTGCAGCCACACATCGCATATGCTGATGAAGAGCAAGGGACCCAAGGCAAGGAGGTAGCCTGCAGGGAGCAGAGAAATTGGGAGGGGCGTGGTGAGCGCCAGGTGGGGGGCTCCTCGCCTCACCCCATTTTCCAGAGAGGTGGGTCTCAGACACTGTGGCTAGAATATTAGGCAGGTAGAAGACTTCAGGAGAGTCTACGGGAAAATTCTGGGGGCTTCCTGGAGGAGTAGGCATTAGAGCTAAGCCTTGGAGCTAAAAACCACTGTGCAGAGGGATGGACAAAGGGGAGGGTTTATGTAGGGATCTGGGGCTGTAACTTGGCGGGTCACAAGAGCCTGTGGAGGTGTTTGCATTGTGCTGACCTTGACTTCCAATCACAGAGCCCACAGTGGTCCTAGAAAAACAACACATGTTTCACAGACAAGGCTAGGAAGCTGGGTGGGCAGGTGTCGTAGGCTAGGTGCTCTTAGGAGGAACATGGAGCCTCTGGGAGGGGACCTTCAAGGCAGGGTGGCCTTGAATACCTGTGGTGATCCTAGTGTGCAGGTTCAGCCTCTCCACCACAACGTTGTTCAGAAGCACAGCCGCCAGCGCCACCAAGATATAGGTGAGGCTCATGTCGAACACAATGGAGGTCCCTGCACAGAAGAGCCACAGTGACTCAGAGGGACTTCCAACCTCTACACTCACCCCCGCAAGGGCTCTTCGCTCTCCCCAGGGGGCTGACTGCAACCCTGAGGTCACTCAGCCATTGCCAGCAGAGCTGAGAGTCACCTACATGACAGTTGTCCCTCAGCCTGCGATGTTGATCCCTGGCTAACTCAGCCTCCACACGTATGTCCAGAGCCCACCTTTACCCCCTGCAGAGGTTTAAATGTGAAATGGACTCTCACACCGGAACACTTGGTCCCCGGCTGGTGATGCTGTTTGGGAAGGGTTGTGGAACCTTCGGGAGGCGGAGCCTCATTGTAAGGACTGAACCACCCGGAAGGGCCATGAGGTTTTATGGAGGGGGAGGGCACTTCCAGTTCACTCTATGCTTCCGGAGTGTGACTGCCGTGTGCCCAGCCAGCCTCTCAATCCCTCCACTGTGCTTTCCCTGCCTTCCCTCTCAGAGTGAACCACACTCAGAAAACCATGAGTCAGAACAAGCCCAGTGCTCTCTTCAGCGGCTTTTGCCAGGCCTTTTACCATAGCAACAAGAAAAGTAACTACTCTGCTCCGCAGATAAGGCCATGCCACAGTTAGTCATCTACCCAGCACAGTACAAGTTCCCTACTGTGTCCCCGAAAACCACACCGGCCCATTCTCTCCATGCGGGGGCCCCACTGTGGGATTCCCAGAAGGCCCTGGACCAGGCAGAGGGTACGGAGCCACCTGTGAGGGCGGTGCGGACGGCAGAGGGACCCACCTGGGTACTTGTGGTGGAGATAGTCCACGTCGGTGATAAAGCTGTTGTATGGCAGTAGGAAGCCCACGCCAGCCAGCAGCATGGCAAAGTAGATGGCATGGTAGCGGTCGTCTGGCACAGGTTCCTCTACAGCTGAGTGGGGAGACGCCACGAGAGACTAGTGAGCACACTCAGGCTGTGGCCATTGCAGCAGGGCTGGCGTCTACCACCGCCACCACCACTGTCGACCACCATGGCCCCTGCCATCCACATCACTGTCTTCAAGGCCACATACATCATAGCCACAGTGATGCCTAATCTATTTATTTTTTGTTTGTTTATTTATTTTTCAGTGTGTGTGTGTGCATGTGTATGCATGTGTCTTGCATGCGTGTGTGCGTGTATGCATGCGTGCATGTGTGCGTTTATGTGCATGCATGCATGCATGTGTGTGTGTGCAGGCACACACATAGTGCAGGTGCCCATAGAAGCAAGAGAGTGTCACATTTCCTAAAGTTACAAGCAGTTGCGAGCCACCTGGCGTGGGTGCTGGGAACTGAACTTGGGTCCTCTGGAAGAGCAGAAAGAACTCTCTTTTGGATTTTCGAGACAGGGTTTCTCCGTAGCTTTTGGTTCCTTTCCTGGAACTAGCTCTTGTAGACCAGGCTGGCCTCGAACTCACAGAGATCCGCCTGCCTCTGCCTCCCGAGTGCTGGGATTAAAGGTGTGCGCCACCACCGCCTGGCTTCAGAAAGAACTCTTAACCTCTGAGCCACCTCTCTAGCCTTTAAATGTTTTGTGTCTGGTGGCACATGTCTTTAATCCATGCACTCTGGAGGTAGAGGCAGGTGGATTGCAGATGTGCACTGCTGTGCCTGAGTTTTATATGATTTCTGGGATTTGAACTCAGGTCTTCACACTTGCTCAGCAAGGGCTTTCCTCTGATTCCCCAGGCTCAGTGATAGCCAATCTCAATTGTCAAAGAGACAGGGCTCAGACTCACAATGGAAAAACAATCTCTGGCTGTGTCTGACAGAATGTCTAGACTGGGTTACATGAGGTGGTAGAACCCACTCTGAATGTGGGTAGCGCCAATCCTGTGGGCTGGGGTCCTGGACTGAGTGGGAAGCGAAAGTGAGCTGAACGAAGCTCTGGTCTTCCTGCTCCCTGACTACAGACGCAGTGTGTCAAGCAGCTCATGACCCTGCTGCCATGCCTTCTCCACCATGACAACTGCATCTTCTATACTGTGAGCCACAACAAACTTTCCCCTCTCTTTAAATTCCACGTCAGGTACCTTATCACAACAGGGAGACAAGTAACAAACCCAGCCACTCTGGCCACCATGGGTGCTGTCACTGTAACTGCTGTCCACCATCGTCACAGCCAATGCCCAGCCATCACAACCACCCTGGTCCCAGCCACAGGAAGAGAAAACCTGACCAGATAGTGGGGTGGCCTTCTGAAGACCTGTGATGTGGTCAGCCAGTGGCCATGCAGTGTGGGACTGGCAGGAGTTAATGCTCTAGTGTTCAGGATGGGCATCTGTTTCCCCAGACAGGATGCTGGGATTCAGGAACCAGGGTGGACATGGCAGTGACACCCATCATTGTCCCTTTAACAACTACTGATAAAAACGCTCATTTCTGTTCCTGTTGATCTGGTAGGTTTCTTTCTTTCTTTCCTTTTCCTTTCTTCTTTCCCCAAGCCTCAATAAGACCTCGGGCTGGCGTCCAACTCACCAGGTAGCCAAGGATGACCTCGGACTTCTGATTCTCCTATCTCCACCTCCTGAGTGCTGGGATTACAGGCATACACCACCATACTTGATTTATCTGGTACTAGGGATGGAATCCAGGGCCTCACACACACTAAGCAAGCACTCTGCCAACCGGGATGCATACTACATACATGGATGGAATCATGACCTAGCTTTGACACCAAGACACCACGATTGTGTCACTTGAGGCACAAAGGCTTGTCACTCTTACCATGACTTAACAGCCAAGGATGGGGAATTGATTGATCCTCACCATCAAGGGATGGCAAGTCGATGCTGTCTATAGGAACAAGAAAGAATATGCCTGGCACCAGGTGTGGTGGCGCACGCCTTTAATCCCAGCACTTGGGAGGAAGAAGCAGGCGGATCTCTGTGAGTCTGAGGCCAACCTGGGCTACAAAGTGAGTTCCAGGACATCTAGAGTTGTTGCACAGAGAAACTCTATCTCAAACAAACAAATAAAAGAATATGCCGGGCATATGAGAAGACCTCTTGGCCTCTTGTGGCACTTCTGATTACAGCTAATGTGTTACAGCTAATGGGAGACCCCCAGAACCAAGTGCAAGCAAGGTCCCTAATGTCCCAAGCCTTCAGAAATAAAGGCTCAGCCACCTGCCAGGGCCAGAGCGGCAGGCAGGTGTCTGTCTCTGCTGCAGCAAAGGGAACCTAAACGGACCAGTGAAAGAGCACATCCTGAACATATGCCGTGGTCACGTGACCTCTGGAAGAGCAGCCAGGGCTCTTAAGCTCTGAGCCACCTCTCCAGCCCAGGTGGTTCTTCCTTTAAGATGAGTTGATGCTTCTCTGAGGGAGTGTGCTCTCACTCCTGGGAGTCTGAACGAGTGAGCCATCAATAAGTCTGGGTTTCCTGTGACTTGTTCCCATTTCCTGTCTCCTCATGTGACACCCCCTCAGGTTCCCGCTACTGTGGTGCCTCTCCATGAGGCCCTCACAAGAACCAAATAGAAACTGGTGACAGGTTCTTGACTCTCCAGCCACTGAAGGCTTAAAAAGCCTCTATTCATTATAAAGTACCTGGCCTAAGGTATTTTGTTATATCAACAGAATGTGCACTTAGATAATGTCTTTGCCAGCCACACTTTAGTAAGCTGGTTTTTCTTCTTTCTCTT
>NW_004949125.1:2485964-2488305 GCF_000317375.1 Microtus ochrogaster | reverse complement strand
TCCATACATCCTCCATCCATCCATCTGTCCATACATCCATCCATCCATCCATCCATCTGTCCATACATCCTCCATACATCCATCCATCTGTCCATACATCCTCCATTCATCCATCCATCCATCTGTCCATCCATCCATCCATCCATCCATCCATCCATCCATCCATCTGTTCATACATCATCCATCCATCCATCCATCCATCCATCCATCCATCCATCCACCTGTCCATACATCATCCATCCATCCATCCACCTGTCCATACCTCATCCATCCATCCATCCACCTGTCCATACATCCTCCATCCATCCGTCCATCCATCTGTCCATACATCCTCCATCCATCCATCCATCCATCCATCCATCCATCCATCCATCCACTTGTCCATACATCCTCCATTCACGCATCCATCCGATCCACTACCATCCATTCATCCTCATCCAAACCACTCACTCATTCACACACCCTTTCCTCTGTGGTCCTTTTATTCATCCATCTAGTCATTATCTGTCCACTCATCCATCTATCATTTACCTATTCACCTGTCTTTTCCGATGTCTATCATTTACTTATTTTTGGTTTCAAGACAGGGTTTCTCTGTGTACCAGCCCTAACTGTCCTGGAACTAGCTCTGTAGGCCAGGCTGGCCTCAAACTCACAGAGATCTGCCTGCTTCTGCCTCCCGAGGGCTGAGATTAAAGGTGTGCACCACCACCACCCAGATGTCTATTGTTCATTTGGTTTTATTAAGATGAAGTCTAGTTATATAGCAAGGCTGGTCCAGGATTGTAGCAATCCTATCTCAGCTTCCCAGATGCTAAGATTATAGTGTGAGCCACCATACCTGGCCTTCTGTCTGTCTGTCTGTCTGTCTGTCTGTCTGTCTATCTTCTATCATCCTTCAATTTCTCAATCATCTACCTGACTTCCTCCTTTCCTCCCTCCTTCCCTCCTATTGAGCATTTCCTGGTTCTCTTTCTCTGACTGAACCCTAGTGGGTGACAGCCTCCAACACCAAGGGCACCATAACTGCAGCCTTTACAGTTCAAATCAGCACCGATGCCTGAGCACTGCCCAGAGCGCCTATGCCCTGTCTGCCAGGGCCTTTCCCCCACCATGTCTATTGTCACCCTGGGGGCTAGCACTGAATTGACTTCATTCCTCTCTGCACAGGAGCAGGTGTACTTCGTAACCCAACATGGGGCTCAGCTAGCAGAACTTCACCACACAGGGGCAAAGAGGCCAAGAATGCTTCCAACCAGGAGCAGAACTACTGCAAACAACTGCTCAAAATTCTACCTCCCAGGTGGCCCCCGAGTTTCCAGGATGGCACTAAGGAACACTGACTTTGGCTGCAGTCACATTGAGGCCTGCCCCGGGCACCGTTCCTCAAGCATGCACAAAGTCCCCAAGCAGGTGAGGGACGGTAGCAGGGCTGAACCTGAGCCCGTCCCACAGCAGACCTGCTCTGCCAGGCCAGCTGCACAGTAGATTGGGACAGTTCTTCAGTTTGGGGAGACAGGCTCAGGGATGTTTAGAGCTTTGTCCCAGATCACACGGTGGGACTGAGAAGCAGCTGTCTGAACTTCACATCCAAGCCTCATTCCCAGTGGCCAGAAACAGTTAACAAATGAAAAGGGACTTCTACAGCCATGGCCTGTCACTATGGATGGAAAACAGCAGAGGTCACATGACACAGTGCAGAGCAGGGGGGCATGGGTGGTAATTGTTACCCTAGCCACCTAACTCATCCTGACTGAGTCTCTTAGTCTCCATGACAACCTGAGGCTCCTGCTGTCCCAAAGGTTGACTGGAGGCCATGTGGCCAGTCATGGCCCTGAGGCAGACAATACCACTTACTTACCGGGGTCTGTGAAAGTGGGGACACCCCTGACTCTGACACTTGGATCCTGAGCCCCCTCTGCTGTTGTCTCTAGCTGGAAGTTGTCAAAGCTGAAGCTTGTCACCACACTCTGGCCAGATGTGGCTGCCACACAGGACTCCTTGAGGCGCTGGCTTCCGATGGAGCCCATGGCAGTTCAGGCTGTGAGGAAAGGAGGCGAGGCAGGAAAAGCGGTAAGGGAGGGGACACCATGTTTCCATACCTCATCATGAGGCCCCATACCTGGGGGCTGTCCTCCATTCACCCCACACCCGCCTGTTTACTTGTTTGAATACATTCTGTCAGCTAGGGATGAAGTTCAGGTACGCACACATGCTATACAAGAGCTCTTCCACTGAGCCACACCCCAGCTCCTCACTGGGGGATTCTAGGCAGGGGCTCTACCACTGAGTCACACCCCAGCCCCTCACTGGGGGATTCTAGGCAGGGGCTCTACCACTG
>NW_004949125.1:2484611-2485408 GCF_000317375.1 Microtus ochrogaster | reverse complement strand
TATATTTTAAAAACTGTCTTATTATTTTTAATCCTATGTGTATCTGTGTACATGAGGGCTGGCTCCTGAGGAACTCAAAAGGTTCAGATCCCCTTAGACCTGGAGTTATGAGCAACAGCAAGCCACGTGACTTGGGTGCTGGGAACCAAGCCTGGTTCCTCTGCCAGAACAGTCTGTGCTCCTGACTGCTGAGACATCTCTCCAGCCCAGTTTCTCCTTTGATGTTTCATCATAAAGGATACAAGCTCAGCAACGAGGTGATGTGACCTTGCCTGTTGCTATGGAAACCGGGTGGGAAGAGCAAAGGCTACAGCCCAGGAACCCAGTTTGGAGGTCTTTGTCCCAAGAGCAGTTAGATGGCCTTCACGCAGGAGAAAACACTGGGCAAAGGAGACATACATATAAGGAGTGGAAAAGTATATTGGCGTTGGAATGCCAGGACACAGTGAGCAATCAGAAACAACGGGTGCCATTACGGAGACTGTTTGCCAGCCGAGAGCTGAGACTCTAACTCATCCTTCCCCTCTGAGAGGAAGGTGCTGCTATGCATTTCTTAGCCACTCAACGGGAGCGAGCGATGCAGGGTGAATAATGCTCACTCTACTCTCTTGGGCAGAAAGTAGTAGAGTCCAGAATCTAACCCAGGTTTGTGTGATAATGTCTTTCTGGGGTACTGAACCACAGCTCCAGTTCTTCAAGAAGATTCTGTTCTACCACTGGACCACGCCCCCAACCCTTCACTGGGGAATTCTAGGCAGGGGCTCTATCACTGAGCCACACCTCAACCCCTCACTGGG
>NW_004949125.1:2478468-2483934 GCF_000317375.1 Microtus ochrogaster | reverse complement strand
CCCTCACTGGGGGATTCTAGGCAGGTGCTCTACCACTGAGCCAGAACTCCAGCCCCTCACTGAGAGGGTTTAACAGGTGTTCTACCAGTAAGTCACACCCATTGTAGTTTTGCCTCAGTGTTTCTTGCTTCAGTTTAGATCTGCCTTATCTTTGGAGGAAAGGGAACCCATGGCTGGGAAGAGCCCCAGTGCCCAGGTACCCCTGTGTGCATGGGTGTCTATCTTTTCTCCCTCTAACCTTTATCAGGTGAGTTTTAAAACACTGCTGAAGTGTGGTCTGAAGAGAAAACATACCCGCTCTTCCTAGAGCATGAGATGCACGTAGCGAGGGGCACACCGGGGCACTGGACCCAGACCATGGTCAGAGACAGTGCCTCACTGTCAGCAAGCACAAGTGAGAGAAGCCGCAGAAGAAGCCGAGGCCCCCACCCCTAAGAGACCCCACCTTTCAGAACTACATCAATTATTTCTGGACCTGTGCCACCAGCATGCCCTGTGCCATATCCACCTGTTTTCATTTCTTTGCCAGGTCATTTCTGCAGCTCTCCTGCCTCAGTTTACCCCTTTCCCAGAGCCCAAGGTGGGTTTTCCCCACCAGTTACCAAGTCTTCCTCCTGGATGTGGAAGTAAGGGGCTTGGATCTTCCCTCCATCTATATTCGCTTTAATTAAAATTTAAGGGCATGCAGATAGACACGGGAAAGGAAGCTCTTGTCTCCACTCTAACTCTCAACAAAGTTGTGTTAGCGTCAGGGACCGAGACTCGCGTCTCCTTGGGACTTCAGAGCCTGCCGCATACTTAAACTCTGGGGCCCAAGGAGCTCTGCCCATATTGGTGGCTGACCCCGGAGTGATATAGACAAGAGGCTGGGAACTTCTTCTGGGAGCTGGGAAGCCAGCTGACCCTCCTCTCCAGGCAAAGGGCACCTCTCCTGCTACTTGGTCCTAGTAGCAACATCTGGACTTGGAAGAGACTTAGAAGGGCTTAGGACATAGCTGACGGGGGCTTGAACGACAGTGGTATTGGGTACAATCCTGGTCCCGTCTGTCACTCACCACACACCTGCCTGATCTCCAAAGGGGTGGGTTACGGAAGGCTTAGAATTACCGGATCAGACTCCAGCCCACCAACGCTTCCCACCCCACCCCCCAGATAGGAGGTACTGGGCAAGGGGCCACTGTTGGAATGCCATTCAGTGTCCATGGATCCACCCACCCAGGATGGAACCTCAGTCCTGGAGGACACCTGAGATTCAAAACGTCTGGCCCCTGCTCGGTAGGGGCTCCCATGATTCAGTCTCCCAGTCAAGTCGGACCAGCATAAAAGGATTCTGCCTGACTGAGGCCACACCATCCGGGAAGGCGGATGTGTTCGGCATCCTGCCAGGCTGCTTGCTCTGGCTCAGTCAGCGTGGCGGGCAGCTGCCACCCACACTGTCCCCATGGCTTTCATCTCTCTCCTCTCCCAGCCCCCCACATTTAGCATCCAGGGGCTTGGATCTTCCCTCCATCTATATTCGCTTTAATTAAAATTTAAGGGCATGCAGATAGACACGGGAAAGGAAGCTCTTGTCCACACTCCTGACTTGGGATCTCCTCTGTGCTTGTCACAAAAGCATCGGAGATGACACAGGTCATTTCTCTAGCCCTCAGACCATCCTTGGCACCAGTTCACCCACCTGGAGAGTGACAGAGTACTTCACAGAGAGTGAGTAGGTGGTTGGTGGGAAAAGCTTAGCTGCTCACACTTGGCGTTTTAATACTGATATAAGCTACCCCTGAGCACCGAGTGGGCCAAAGAGGGCTCCTAGCTCTCAGCAGTCTTGTAAAACTAGGCACACAGCGCCAGTCTGCAGAAGGGATGACCAAAAGGAGAAATGCCAAACCCACAGCCAGACAGCTCTAACTGGTCGCTGACCTGGCTGACCACCAACCGTCCCCTTGCAGTTACTGTAGCGATTGAATAGAAAGCTGCTTGCCCCACACCTGAAGCCAGCAGAAGGGGCAGGGAACTAAATTTCACTTGGAAAGCCAACCTGCTCAACCTCATCGGGCCTTGAACTTCTGGCTCCAACCACAAGTCCTGCTTACTAAATGCCCTTGGATGCCCCTGTCCCGTGCCCACTCGTTGTTTAGCGAGACTCCCTGCGCATCCTAAGGCTCCACTCCCGGCTGCAGGATTGTGGGTTTTGAGTCCCTTGAGGTAGCTCCTCTTTGAGAACCAGGGGACAGATGAATGTAACTTCAGTGGCACAGACCGATCAAGGCCTGGGATGCCCGCAGGGCTGAGGGGCAGCTTGGACCCACCTCCCTCCAAGCTTTAGGTTTCTGCAAAGTCCCGATACTAGCAGACCCTGATGTTTCTTCAGCAGGCACCCCAGCAGAACCAAAGTTGGACTTGGGGTTCAAACGGCCCCCAGCAAAGGGGAGACCTCTACGGCAACTCGGAGGTCGTGACCCAGTGCCCAGGCCCCGCCTCTGCCATAACCTTTCCCATGAACTAGAAGTGGACTGGCTGTACGGAAAGGATAGATGGAAGGAAGTGGGTCCGGAAGCAACTTCAGGTGCAAGGACCCCTGGGGTGTGACCAAGAGAGGCTGCAGTGCCACGACCCGGCTCGGCCAAGGCCACCCGCGTTTGTCCCCTTCTAGAGCCTGCGTCCCGCGCTCGCTCCCAGTTGGGATGTAGGGGTTCTGGCACTGGGGGAAAGGACCCCTCTTCCCAGGACAAGGAATGTGGCAGGGATCCCGCGCCTGGGAGGGCGGGAGGGGAGGCGGCGCGACTGGGGCCGCGCGCCGCAGACAAAGGCTCCGACAGGTCCCCGCCGGCGTCTCTCCGCCACCTCCGTGGCGACACTCACCTCGGCCGGCCTCAGGCTGGGATCCTCGGTTGCTGCCCGCCGCCCGCGCCCGGACCCTGCACGCTGCGCCCCGCTCCTCGAGGCTTGGGCCGGGCGCGGCGGGCGTCCTCCTGGTTGTCCCGGTCCGTGGGCCCGGGTCCGCGAGCGCGTGCTGTGGGGGGCGGCGCAGCAGCTGCAGCGAGCAAGCCCGGCCCGTGCCCCGCCCGTCCGCATGGCCCCGCCCACACAGCTCCGCCCACCATATGGCTCCGCCTCCAGCAAAGCTTTCTCCCACCCAGACGCTCCGCCCCATATCTCTGACCCCGCCCCATCACACTACTCCCATTCCACATGGCTCCACCCACGTCCCGCCTCCAGAGGAGCCTACCACCACCCAGACGCCCCTCCCTGTCTCCACGCCTGCGCTTCACCCACTGAATCTGGTCCTAACTCCCATTTTCGCTCCTATTCACTCCGCCCCTAGCCCTACCCTTTCTTCCTATATTCCCCGCCCCATTTTCTTTAACCATGCTCCACCCACTCTACATGGCTCCGCCCATAGCCCCGCCTCTTTCCACTTCTGCTTCCACTTCTCTCTGCTGTCTTCACTCTGGTTCCTGCGGTGCCCTTGGCCAGTCCCAACCCAGACCACAGATCCCGCCCCCTTCTTCTGCCTTCCCCCTCTGCGGGACTACTGAGCCCCACCTCTATTCTTTCCATACCCTTTCTCCTCTCTCTCAGCCTGAGTCCACCATTCAACTTCATTTGCCTAGTCCCACCCCTCATTATTCCCACAGGCTCCACTCCCTCCTTTGGGCCCACTTTGTCATACCTACCTGATCCTGCCTCCAGGTTTTGTATATGACCTGTGTCCCTCCCGACCACCTGCTAGCCCCGCCCATCACTTCCCATAGCCCCGCCCCTCATGACCCTGCCCACAGCCTTCACACGTGCCCCGCCTCCCTTCCCCTTGTACCCCCCCCCACACACACACAGCACATTCCCATTCCTATCCTGCACCATGGCTCTCAGCGGAAGTGCTGCCCTCTACCCACTCACCTCCCCGACTTGGCTCCTCTACAACCCATATCTGACAGCCTAGCACACAGGGTGGGCTTGGTGTCCTTGCTGGCTTCTTCAGTCCTTTCAACCTTCCTGTCAGGCTGTCTTCTGGAGCTTAAGGTTACTATTTGTGACGCTGACCTGGGGCCTGCGCTGATTGCTGCAGAGGGATCTGTTGTGACCCCAGTCCCAGCCATGTGTCCCATGAGGGCCGATAAAAGTGAGGCCAGGAAATTAGTGGGACCTGTCTGTGGGATAAGGGGCCTTCAGGACCAAGGCACAGAGAGATGCCGTTCCTGGAAGCTGGATGCCCCTCACTTAAATTTGGAAACCTGTTTGGTTCTGCTAGTGCTTGGGTTCTTTCTTATCATCTTGCCATCCTCCCTCAAAGAGTTCTGAGGAGTGCCCCCCCCCTTTTTTTTTGGTAGCCTTTCCTTTTGGAGCCCAGGTTGGCCTGGAACTCAGGATCCCTGAGCCTCGGCTTCTTGAGTGCTGGGATGATAAGAGTGCATCACCACATCCGGCTCAACAGAGTGTCAGGTGTACATTCAGGAACAGTGTGTGTCCGCTGGCCTTCCTCTGCAGCTCTGCAAACCCCAGATGAAGATGGCCTATTAGAGGTTCTAGTGAATCACAATAATCTCGCTATGATCCCCAGCTTTCCACAGTCTAAAGCTTTGGTGGTATGGTCATAGCTCAACTATGGCACAGGTCTCTTATCCTAGCACTTGGGAGGTGGTGACAGGAGGATTAGAAATCCAAGGGTCAGCTTGGGCTACATGAAACCCTACTCTACCCCCCCAGTTAAAATAAAGCTTTGCAAGGGCCTCCTGGAGCCCAGGAAGCCACTCCTGTTGTCCTGGGTATGGGAGACTTCCAAGCAGTGTTCCCTCCACGAAAAGAAACGCTAGGGATATTCAGGTATCGTGTTCCATCAAATTCCTGAGATGTGGCAAGACAGAGTGGTGGAGTGGGCTGCAGCACATGGGGAAGGAGACAAGCCGCTGTCCAGTGGCTAGCAAAGGCCACTCAGGGAAAACAGCATCTGAGTTGAGATACTTGAGTGATGGAAAGGACCCTAGGGGACTGTGTCGGCAAGGTCTGTAGCCAGGGTGCTTTAGGCGAGAGTAGCAAGAACACAGTTGCAGAGGCTGGGAAAGTTAAGAGAGCAGTGAAGCCGGGTGTGATGCAGTCCCAGCACTTGGGAGGCTGAAGCTGAGCCAAGCGCACCACGATCCCAGGCCAGCCTGAGCTACAGAGATCTTGCCCTGACCCCTGAAGAACAGAGAGAGGGAGGGGAAATGAAGAAGGGAGAGTGAGAGAGAGTGAGGGAGGAAAAAAGGAGGGGGAGGAGGGGTCAGGAACTGAAATCAGACAAGACCAGGAGGCCATTGGAGCTTGCGGAGATATTTTATCAATGGAGGAGATGAGAACAGATTCAGACTTTGACATCCTTATCTTCCTGAGAAGATGAAGCAGGAAGAACAAAAGTTAAGGTTAGCCTTGTTGTAGAGTGACCTGGAAGCCAGCCAGCCCGAGCAATTTAGAGAGAATCTGTCTTAAAAT
>NW_004949125.1:2476883-2477785 GCF_000317375.1 Microtus ochrogaster | reverse complement strand
TTCTCTTGCTGTTTCAAACATCAATTGAAATAATTCTTCTGGAAAGTACTTTGGCCTAAAAAGCATGCCTACCCTTTGGTTCAGAAAAGCTAACCCAAGGAATTAGTTCTAAATATAGAAAGGCTTTACATTCTAAGATGCTGGTGGCAATAGCAAGCTCTGCAGGTGGCCACGTAGTTGAAGGAGGTGCAGACGTCACATGCCTCCCAGCAGGAAACAATGTGAGTGCGAAATTGAAAAACCCAAGGAAATCAGTAGACTCGTGTAAGCCCACAGAAAACTCTTAAGTCCCCAAGCTATGCACATGGTTCGAAAGGATTTAGACTAATATGGGAAGCCAGCAGCGTGAGAGTGTTAAGTGACACAGAAAGAGGAAGTGGGGCAGGATCCAAAAGATAGCTTCCACTCTATGGATAAAAAACCAGAGAAGTCGGATAAGATGGCTTCCAGGAAATGGTAAATGAGCAGAAACCTACCACCAGAAAAGAGGAACCTGGGGCCTGGGGAGAGGATTCAGTCAGCAGAAGACATGCTGTGCAAGCGTGAGGACCTGAGTTCAAGTCCCCAGAGCCCACATAAAAAATGATGACATGTGCCTGAAATCCCAGTGCAGGAGAGGCAAAGACAAGAGACCTGGGGCTCATCTTCCAGCCATTCTAGCCAAACCGGCTTGCTCCAGGGTCAGCAGGAGACTCTGTCTCCACAAATATGCTGGGGTCGACAAACAGGCTCAGCAACACACACACATACATACACACACACACACTACAACAAACAACTTACGTAGAACACGGTCTGGAGTTACACAGTGGGCATCAATGGCTTCATTTAAAAATCCTATAAGAGCTTTTTAAAACAGTTTGTTTGGGGGCTGGAGAGATGGCTCAGCAGTTAAGAGCACT
>NW_004949125.1:2470306-2476003 GCF_000317375.1 Microtus ochrogaster | reverse complement strand
GGCTAAGGATTTTTTTTAAATAAAATTATCCATGTGTTTTGTCTGCATACATGTAAGTACATGGGTGTCTACCTATTGCTCAAGGAGGTCAGAAGAGGCCATCGGGTCCAGGTCCCCCGAAACTGGAATTACAGTTATGACTCACTGTATGGGTGCTGGGGATTAATTTAGGGTCTTCTGCCAGAACAAGTGCTCTTAACTGCTGAGCCGTCTTCCCAGCCACAAGAATATTCTTTAGTTGTGTGTATATGTGTGTGTGTGTGTGCGCGCACACACGTGCACTGGGAATAGAACTTGTGGCCTCGCAAATGCTAGGCAAGTGCTCTCCCACTGAGCCACACTCCCAGTAATTCATCATTAACCTATGGGGACGGGGAAGTCATATGATTATTTGCATAGTTGCTAAAAAGAAAAGAAAAAGCTCTGATAAAATGTTATACGGCTGGTGATGTAATTAGGTTGGCTGGGTACTTGCTTAGCATATGTGAAGCCGTGGATTCGATCCCCAACACTTCATAAAAAGGGGCATGATGGGGTGCACCTGCAATTCTAACACTTGGGGGGTAGGAGCAGGAGGAACAGAGACTTAAAGTCATCCTTGGCTACTTAATAACTGAGGCCAGCCTGAGCTACATGAGACCTTCCTCTTCTACTCAAAAAGGAAAAAAAAGTAAACGCACAGGTTCTATGCAAAAGACAGCATAATTTAACAAGCCACCTTGGGTTCTGGTACCAGCAGGGTTTTGTATAGACTCTCTTGCAGATACCGAGGGACAACTGTACATTTTATTCATAGTAGTAAGCTGGAGACAGGCCATGTGTTACAAACAGGAGATGGATAAAAGCCTGCAGCCCTCCCCCACGTGGCGCCCACTCACAACGTTAAGAATTCCTCGTGCCCTGCACCTGTGTGCGCCTCGGATGCGTTTCTGGAGCGAACAGACAGACACAAGGGAACACATCACGTGGCCCCATTTCTGTGAATTCCTAGAACAGACGAGAGGACTCTAAGGAAATCAGGTGCTAGCTACCCTCTGAGGGGGAGGTGGGGCTGGAGGGCGCGATGCGGGGAGGAGGAGGCGGTACTCTGTGTCCTGGGGACACAATGTGTCCTGCACATTGTGAGCATTTGTGCAGCAGAAGTGTTGGTCCTGCCTGGTGGCTGCGCCTGTCATCCTGGCACTCCAGAGGTGGAGGCAGGAGGATGAAAAGTTCAAGATCACCCTTGGTTGCATAAGACATTTGAGACCAGTCTGGCTACCTGAAATTTGTCTAAACGAAACAAAAACAAACAGGGCTTGGAGAGATGACTCAGTAGATAGGAGCGCTTGCTGCCTGAGCGTGAAGATCTGAGTTTGGATCCCCAAGCCTCCATATAAACAGCCAGGCACTCCTGTAACCCAGCCCTGTGGAGGTGGTGACAGAGACAGGAGGATGACTGGGACTTGCTGGCTGCCCGCATAGCTTTTGGTTACGTGCAAGACTCTGTCTCAAGGGAGTAAGACAGAGCAGAACACCTGATGCCCTCCTATGGCACACAGGTGCACACGCCTGCACTCACTTGTACATACAATACGCATACATACGACACACACACAAGTGTGATGGTGCACATCTATAACCCCAGCACTTAGGAGATGAAAGCAGGTTGTTCAGATGTTAAAAGCCGTGACCCATGCCAGACCTTAGACTCAGCCTGGGTTCCACACACAGCATCCGGGTTCTCCATCCCTCCCTCCTTTCTTCTTTCCCTTCTTTCTTAATTTCTCCTTCCACCGTGTGGGTTCTAGGATTGAGCTCAGGGCACCAGGCTTGCCGGCAAGTGCCTTTAACCACTTTCTCGGCTCATCATTTATTATGACAATTCTAAACAGAAATGAAAGCGAAGGGAGTCGCGATGGGTGTTCGCAGCCTGTTCCGTTTCTTTTCTCAGATATCAGCCGCCCTCCCATTCCACAGCCAGCCTCTGGCCCATCTTATGTTTAATAAATTTCAAGGGCTTATGTCTGTTATGCCTACACTTAAGGGGCCAAGACAGGAGGATTGCAAGTTCAAGGTTAGCATTGGCTAAATGTTGAAACTGTCACAGAAAAAAAATAAAAATGAGGAAGAAAGGGGAGAGAGAGGAGAGAGCATTCGCAGGTGTGAGGATGCTGTACCTGCAAGCTGTCTTTGACTTCGGCAAGTGTGCCCTCCCCACAACAAGAAAATGCAATTTTAAAAATTAAAGAGAGAAAGAGTCCAAGGGTACCCCCTACTGCCCCCAAAGCGCTTTCAGGTCTGTCCTTTGTCATGTGATTTCTGTGGACATAAACCTAATTTATTCTCAACTTATTAGCTTAAAGCCATTAGGATCTTTCCCATCAACCCACAAGCAGGCAGAAGCCTGTGGAGGAGGCCTGCTCAGGAAGTGGGGAGAGAGAGGGGGAGGGAGGGCCATTGTGCTGGTCAAAGTGAGCCAGTGTGGGTGTGGCCTTCATATTGACACCTGCTCTTGTTCTCAGGGACATTGCGCCCAGGGAGCCCTTTCACAGATGACAAGAGGACAGATGGTAAAAGGGGAAGCCAGGGCTCCACTTGGGGGATGGTGGGTGTTATAATCAGTCACAGTGACACATCCTGACACATCCGTGTGACACACTAACCACACTTATCCTCACAGAGACCCAAGAACTTGGAATTTCTTTCCTCCCTTTTGGGGAACCAAGTCCAAGACATCAAAATCTGAGCTTGGACAGAGCGTTCCCAGCAGATTGGCCTAGGGACCTGCATGAGCTGCTGGCTGGGACCTGAGAATCAACTCCCTCGTGGCTTGGCCTATACTCCAGCACCATGGACAGATCCCCAAGGCCTCCAGGGCAGAAACCAGAGCTTCAGTGTGGCTCAGCAGCAAAATGCTGTCCTAGAATCCCCAAGGGAGGGACTGGGCTCAATCATAGAGTGTTTGCTTAGTGTGTTAGAGGTTCAGTCCCCAACCCTGAAAAAGATAATAAAGACATAATGCTTGCGTGGTTTACATAATACTCCAGGTTCAGTGCTCAGTACTGGGGTTGGGGTGGAGGTATTAAAAATTAGTTTTGTTGGGGTTGGATCGACAGCAAAGTGGTGAGAAGAACACTGGCTACTCTTTCTAGAGGACCTGGACTCAACTTCCAGCATCCACATGGTAAGTAGCTCAACCAACTGTAATTCAGATCCCAGGGCATCGTGAGCACCAGGTACATGCATGGTGCCCAAACAAACACACAGTCAGAATACACGTGCACATAAAATAAAAAAAATAAATAAATCCATTTTCCCATGAAATCCCCTCAGTCTTGATTTTTGAAGCACTTGTGTCGTGGGCTATGAAGACACCGCAATCCTGCAGTGCTGGCTACGCATGCATCAGGGCGTGTTAGCACACTCTTGCAATTTCAGTAGCTGGGGAGGTGGAGGCAGGAGAATCAGGAATTTGAGGACAGTTTGGGCTATACGGTGAGTTCTGGGCTTGCCTTGTTTCAAAAAGATCAAGCAAATGAAAATGACAGGAAATAAAAATAAAACAAAGAAAAAGGAAGAAAAAGAACTTAAAATTAAGAAGAAAGGAAGGAAGGAAGGAAGGAAGGAAGGAAGGAAGGAAGGAAGGAAGGAAGGAACGAAGGAAGCAAGCAACAGAGGCAGGGACTGTCCTGGGAGGGCAAGGATGTGCTGCCTGCCACACGTTGCCAGGCTCAGGGCAGGGAGGGGCGGGCAATGCATACTTTGCTGGGATCTGCATCTTGCCATTGCTAGCACAGAGGGCGGTCAGGTTCTTGGAGGACTCAAGTCACACAATGCAGCGGGGCAAATGTCCATCCCTTCCCAGCACCCCAAACCTGTCCTTCCAAGTGCTCCCCAAACACCACTCCCGAGACTGCTAGGTCTGGCAATCAGATAGTGGTTCCTTTGCATCCGGCTCTTCCTGGGACTCCCAGGGCGGGCATCAAGGCTGCGGGTGCCGCTGGAGGCTGGCTCGGGATCCAGGAGCTGCCTGGCCCTGCTCCAAAGGCTTTCCAGCTGGAAATAACTCTTCATTATTGGCCACTGCGGGTGCGGATGTCAGGGTTTGGAGGGGATGGGGTGAAACACCTCAGGGGCACCTAGGCTTGTTGTCACCAAGGGGGTGCCAACTGCATCCCTTCTCATGGGCAGCTCCACCTCCCCCCAGCCTATCCCTTAAAGCCTCGCTTCCTGGTCCTATGATTTCCTCCCTTTTATAGTTCCTTTTTTCTTTCTTCTCCTCCCTCCCTCCCTTCCTCCCTCTTTCCTTCCTTCCTTGGTACATAGCCCAGACTGCTCTTGAATTTCTGATTCTCCTGCCTCCCCCTCAGTACTGGAATTCCAGGCATTCCCCACTGTGCCCAGCCTTGTAGTCTTTTATGCCTATGTTATCCACACAGATTTCCCCCTCCTGGAGAAGTCCCCCCGCATAGAGCCTTCTCATCTTCACTTCCTTTGTGCTCCTTCATCTCTAAGTTCCAGCAGTGCTCCTCCTCCAGAAAACCTCCTATGTCTTCTCTTTGCCCCTGGGATGAGGCCCAGAGAGGTGAAGACATTTACCCAAGATCACACAGCAGAGGAAACAAGAAGAATGAGCAGAAAAAAGGCCTGATGAAAGAGGGCGAAGTGAGATACCCTGAAATGACCCCACCCCATGTGAAGGGAGGCAAGTGCACAGACTGCTGGAGACTAAGCCACTTTCTAGAAGGCTCACAGTATGTCCATTTCACAGGCAAGAAAACTGATGCCAGAGAGCCCCAACCAGACACCACGGGAGTGGCAGAGGCAAGACTGAGCCCAAGCCTGCCTAGCCTGAGCTGTTCTCTCCTAATTCCTCACTCCTCGGTGTTCCGGGACTCCTAGCCCTGTTGGGGACCCCCGGGGAGGTGTCTTGCTTACCTGAGTCCTGCTGTGCCCCCTCCCTCCAAGGCTTCTCCTCGTGGCAGCAGGTCTCTGTGAGCCGCGCGCACCGCTTGGGAAAGCTCTTGTACTCTCTATTTACAAGAGCAGGCTTCTGAACGAATGAGCCAGGGAAAATGTTTGGCTTCCGTGGGTGGGAGCTGGGGCCATCTGTTCCCAGGCGCTGAGAAAACACCGTAACTACAGCCACAGTGCCCAGCAGAGCCTTGCAGAGTGGGGCCCTGGCAACCACGGGCGGTACATCCTAAGGCAGGGCTCTGCCCCTCTGTGGGCCTCAGTGTCTGGGTCTATAAAAAAAAAACAAAACAAAACCAGAGGACTCTTGAGCTCTGAGACCCCCGGATATCGGCCCTGCTGCTTCCCTCTCTCTCCCTTCTTACTTCCTCTTTGTACATCCACCCCCACCCCCCCGTGAAACCAAGTTCCCCAGGGTGGAGAAGGCCGCTGACGTGCACGGCAGGGCACTGGGATACCTAGGACCAGCTTTTTAGGCTTTTATGACTTAGTGCCCTCATTTGTCCCCGGGCTGAAAATAGAGAATCATTTTCCAATCCAAAAATTTATGATGTAGGAGGGTAAACGAGAGAGAGATAGTCCCTTCCATCAGGGGACACATCTGTCGAGGACAATGACTTTCCAGATGATGCTCTAAATGGTTCAACATCTCTGGTGGCCAGGTGGAAGATTAGACTAGATAACTTGATATCCACATGGGTGGGGGGTATGTAGTTCAGTGGTAGAGCACCTGCCTAGAAT
>NW_004949125.1:2463598-2469976 GCF_000317375.1 Microtus ochrogaster | reverse complement strand
CAGGCAGACAGATGAGAAAGACAGGGAACTATCTGCCCTGCCCCTGGAGCCTTGAGCTCGCTACCAGGTCCTCTGGAAACTGTAGCACCAAGGGTGCAGTTACTGAGGACACAGCCCTCCAAACCTCACTCTCCAGGAGAGAAGGCGACAAGCACAGAAGGTGCTCTGCCCTCTCTTGTGACCTGGGACAAATGCTTTGGGCTCACCTGAGTCAGCTGTGTCACTGTAAGTTGGGATGAGAGTGGGAGCTATGCCATAGGAGTGATGGGGTCATAATAACTGACATGCAGCAATTATCGATCCAGAGCTAACACCACACTGGGCCTGAGTCCTAAGTGGTCAGTAGCGTCCACAGATGTCCTGGGCACTGCGTGACTTGGTGCCAAACTGTGGTGTGGGGTGAGGGCACTTGTTTGGGAATGAGGCCTGTGCCTAGGGGGTAAGACCTGTGGAATGTGGGTGAGCCCTGTGTCCCTTGGGTGAGCCTGTGTCCCGTGGGTGAGCCTGTACCCAGTGGGTGAGGCCTGTGTCCCGTGGGTGAGCCTGTACCCAGTGGGTGAGGCCTGTGTCCCGTGGGTGAGGTCTGTGCCCAGTGGTTGGCCTGGTGGGTGAGCTTGTGTCCCGTGAGTGAGGCCTGTGTCCTGTGGGTGAGCCCTGTGCCCAGTGTAGCGCTGGGTGAGTAAAACTTCTTGGTAAGGCTGGATTTCGCCTCTTGAGGAACCTATGGTGGATGAGGACACCTGTCCTGGCCAATTCTATTTAGGAATGCTAGTTAGAGCTGTGACCACCATCTCTGGAGACCTGATTTCATTTTTTGGTAAAAATTTCAAGAAGACTGTTGAAATTCCAAGATAATGACAGATTAGTAACTAAATAAACTCATGAGAGTAACCCACGGCCTGACTCCTCACTGAGTGCTTTACCGCTGTCGGCATAGAAAAGGTTACTTCAGGGCGGAGGCACCAGGTCTGTTTCCAGCACCACAGTCAATGAAGTCACACGGTGCGATTACCTTTGGGTCAGCTGTGGTGTGATATTACACCTCAGAAATTAGCCAGCGCTTGGGTTTTGGCGAGAGGGCCCAGTGGGTAGGGGAGCTTGCTGTCAAGCCTGGCAAAATAAGTTCATTCTCTAGGACCCACATGAGAGACGAAAGACTTCTGCAAGTTGTACTCTGACTCCACATGTGTGCTGTAGCACACATACCTGCACACACGCACACACACCTGCACACTCGCACACACACACCTGCACACATACACCTGCACACACGCACACACACCTGCGCACACACACACACCTGCACATACACATACCTGCACATACACACACACTTAAAAAAAAGATAAATCAGTGATAGAAATCGGGGCTCTTCTCACTGAACAGCCCACTGCTACCCCACACCGCTGTAAACCTTCCCCACTGACTGACTGCTGCCATCATCCGTCATCCTTTGTGAGTGCCCCCCCAGACACATCCCAGGTCCCTGTCCATTTGGCTGCTGCCTGGACAACTAGGCCCCTTGGCAGCTCCCTGCACCTTCAGGACGGCAGGACAGCTCCCTTCCCAGCATCCCTCTCAGAACAAAGCAAAGCCAGAATCTCCAAACTCTTTCTCCTTTCCTTTTCTTTCCTTCCTTCCTTTCTTCCTTCCTTTCTTCCTTCCTTCCTTCCTTCCTTCCTTCCTTCCTTCCTTCTCTTCTTCCTCCTCCTCTTCTTCTTCCTCCTCCTCCTTCTGTTTGTTTATTGAGACAGGATTTCTCTGTTTAGCTCTGGCTATCCTGAAGACTAAGTTGGCCTTGAACTAACAGAGATCCGCCTGCCTCTGCCTCCCAGTGCTGGGATTCAGACTGGAGATTCAGCCAGCACACCCGGCCGAATCTCCAAATTATTTTGTGGCTCCCATTTACCCTCAGTACACCAAAGCTTCAAGTTCCAGCAAGGCCAGCCACTGCCAACTCTGCCCTCTCTATCACCATCAGGACTACCATACAGACACACAGCACTGTTCCTGGGAGCCTGGCTTCCAGTGCCCTAATGTTTCAGCCTTCTTCAGGATGCTGAATCCCAAGCTAAGCAGCCCGAAGGCTCCTGCTTCTACTTTCCTGATACCGGACACATGGCTGCCGCTTATGTCCCTTAGGTTGAGAGTCAATAAGGGCATGTATTTCGGGGAACAAAATGAGAGCAGACTTGTAGGCGTGGAAAAGTGGGAGTGTTGGGTGGACCTGGGCTGACCAAGAGCTGTGGTTGGAGGCCAGGTCAGCCGTTCCCACCTGTCCTTGCAGGTTGTTAGGGAGAGGTGGATGGTCGCATCCACTTCACAGTTTGCTGTATTACTATTGTTTAGAGACAGACACTCAAGTAGCCTAGGCTAGCCTCCAACTTACTACATATGGAGATGACCTTGAACTCCTGATTCTCCTTTCTTTACTCTGCCTGTTGGGATTACATACACACAGCAGTTTTATGTGGTGTTGGGGTTTGAGCGCAGAGCTTCGTGCATGCTAGGCAAGAATGCTAGCCTGCTGTTGCCTTTTAAGACTGGACTATGGAGTATGAGCCTTTCGTCTTTTGACCCCCAGGTCTTGCTCAAGTAGGGCCGAGCTCCACCCTCTCTTCATTCTTGTTCTTGCTGTTTTGCTGGACCCTTTCCCTCAACTGGCAGGATAATCGGATGTTTGCAGTGGTAGAAATATGAGCCCCGAGCATGGCTGGCGGGAGAGACAGCCCCCAGACTGGGGAACCAGAGGGGGAGCATGGTTGGGTTGGCAGAAAGAGTTTATCTCGGCTGAATTCTCTAATCCTCTTCAAGGATTAAGGAAACTTGACGCGCTTCCCTTGATAATGTCCTTTAAAGATTTAATAGGCTTGAGACTTTCCAAGAGAAAACCCTGAATGAGGAATTTGAAGGACTTACTTAAGCTCCTGACTCCCTGTGTGACCTTGATCTGTGGTCCTACTGTAAAGTGCTCCATTGGTAGTGGACAGGTGGTCCAGGATGTGATGTGTTTAGAAAGCCTGGGGCAAATCATAGGCCAGCAGACAGGGGTTTGGGTTGGAGTGAACAGTGGAGAGCTTACCTAGAATCCCCCAGTGATGGGGCTGGGGTGTGGCTCAGTGGGAGAGCCCCTGCCTAGAATCCCCCAGTGAGGGGCTGGGGTGAGGCTCAATGGTAGAGTCATTGCCTAGAATCTCCCAGTGAGGGGCTGGGGTGTGGCTCAGTGGTAGAGCACCTGCTTAGAATCCCCCAGTGAGGGGCTGGGGCGTGGCTCAACAACGAATGTATTCATCCACTGATGGGTTTAGGACTGAACTGACTGTTTGGCGATAGGGTCTGGGCATGAGGGGTGAGACACAGTCTTTGAAGGATAAATCTTCTTTCCCATCCAATGTTTCTTTTGGGGCATTCTCTGTCTCTCTGCCCCCTGTCTCTCTGTCTCTCTGCTTCCTGACTGCCATGAGGTAAGCAGGTCTCCTCCATCCTCCCTCTCTTTCATGTTGTCCTGTTTTTCCTCAGCCCAAAGCAAAGGAGCCTGCTAAGTGTCCTGGAAGCCAAAAAAAATCCCTTCCCACTTGAAGTCGTTTCCTTGGGAATTTTGGCACAGTTACCAACACAGGCAGAGGAGAGGCTGGACCTCAGAGGAGGCTGGAACCAGGGACAAGAGTCCCAGGGGACCTTCTTGGCCTCAGAGCACGCCCACCTTCTGGCTCGGTGGGAATCCTGTACCTCCCCGTCAGGCTGGCTGTTCTCTTCCACAAGCAGGGAAGAGGAGAGCAGTGGGCTGGGGGCTGGGGAGCACTGAGTGTCTAGGTGGATTGGGGCTTCTGTACTTGGAGCGATGGAGGACTGTCCTGCAGCATCTAGACTGTCGGTTCTCAGTCTCTTTGCGGGTCAATCAACCGCTTCACTGGGGTTGCCTAGGATCATCTGAAAGCACCAATATTCACATTATGATTCCCAACAGCAGCGGGATCACAGCCCTGAAAAAGCAAAGGAAATAACGTCAGGGCTGGGGGTCAGGGGGTCAGCACAGCATGAGGAGCTGTGGCAAAGGGTCGCAGCGTCAGGAAGGCTGAGAACCGCTGCTCAAAAGTGTTCTCTTTAGAGGAAACAGAGTCTGAAGTTTGGGAAAACCAGAGTCCAGGGGTTTAGAGAGAAATGGAGACAAATCTATTCTCGTCCCTTTGATCCTTATCACTATTGTCAATTCCATGACAACAGGAGACAGCACTTTTATGCGCAGAGTAATTTGAAACAACGGTATTATTTTTTTATATCTGCACAGTCCTGAGTGCTCCTTTTTTAGGGTGTGGCAGGCACAGTGGGTCACTCTAGGGTTCTGATGCCTCCAGGTGGGTCACAGCTGTAGTCCTGGACCCCTACGGTAGTGACTGGCCAGGCCACTTTGGCTTCTGCTGCCTCCTGTCCAGTCCTCCCTCCTCTCCGTGGTCTTTCCTCTTGAAGGACATTTGAGAGCATCTGAGAGTTTTACGGGAAAGCGGCACCAGGACTCTCACTGTCACTCGAAAGGATCATCTTCAACTTCAGAGGCCACACACAGTGCCACAGGCCCCTCACACACATGCTCGGTGTCACCTGCATACAGAAAAGTACACTCTGAGTTACACACAGGCACACTAACCTGTACAAATCACACACAGGTACAGGGACACACATACATGCAGTCACAATGACAGATATATACACATGTATATAGAGAAACATATGTACACTGACACACCAATTCACACACACATCAGTCACACACATGGGCAGGGATGCAGATTGACTCAAAGGTATATTTTCAATAAATGCACATCAACACAGCTTAAATCACATACATACATTTTCACACATAATACATCACATGTAGAAACATGTAGGCATACAGTCTTGGTGTGGGAAGTCCTCCTGGATTTGTGTTGCTTTTATTGGTTAATGAATAAAAAAAAGCTACCTTGGCCTTTGATAATGCAGAATAGAGCTAGGTGGGGAAAACTAAACTGAATGCTGGGAGAAAGTAGGCGGAGTCAGTGAGAAGCCATGTAGTCTACCACAGGAGACAGACACCTCCAATAGAGCCCACCAAAACTTTTCTGGTGATCCACGACCTCGTAGTGACGCACAGATTAATGCAGATGGCTTAGTTTAGGATGTAAGAGCTAGCTAGAAATACACTTAAGCTATTGGCCAAACAGTATTGCGAATAATACAGTTTCTGTGTGGTTATTTTGGGTCTGAGCGACCAGAAACAAACAGCCTCCAACAACATAGTCTGCCACACATTTTTATACAAACACACACACACACACACACACACAATCACAGAAGGAATATTTGTTGTTCATACAAAAGTAGTTTTTCCTCTCATACCTTATAGGCAAGGGGTACAGGCCTGGGTCCTAGGGTTAGGGTTCAGGGGTATCGACCCCTTTCCCCCCAGAAGCTGTTTCTTAGCATGCTACCTGCTGGCTTTCTGCCATCATGGGCCTTCTGTCTGCCTTGACTTGTCACAGTCTCCTGACCTGTGGCCTCTAGGACCCAGGCTGTATGAAAGCTCAGGCCCTATGAAGTGTGGGCTCCCTGCTGAGCCCTTCAGGGCTGCCACCATTCTGCTGAGCCTCTGATGGGAGAGATTTCTTTCCAGACATCTCATGTTTCATTACATCAGAGATTTGTAGCCTTTGTGTGTGGTTTTTCTGGCAAGTGGTTCCTTTTTTAAAAATGTTTGTTTTTACTTCATGTACATTGGTATTTTGTCCACATTTGTGTCTTTGATGGTTGTCTGAGGTTTTCTGTCCTGCCCGGTTCCCACAGTCGTTAAGTCCCAAAGAAAGCACACAGAGGTCTACATTAGCTATAAACCGATTAGCCTAGTAGCTCAGACTTCTTATTAACTTTTATAATTTATATTAACCCATTATTCTTATCTATGCTAGCCACGTGGCTTGGTACCTTATTCAGCAAGGCAGTCACATCTTGCTTCTTCTGTGGTGGGGTCACAACTGCAGAGGAATGGGTTTCCTTCTTCCCAGAATTCTCCTGTTCTCATTGACCCACCTCTATTTCCTGTCTGGTTGTCCCACCTATACTTCCTGCCTGGCTACTGGCCAATCAGCATTTATTTAAAATATAATTGACAGAATACAGACCATTGTCTCACACCATGTGATCCCCTGTGTGACTCCAGTTCCAGGAGCCCCTAGAACTGGAGTTACAGATAGTTGTGAGCCACCGTGTGGGTGCTGGAATCAAATCCATGTCCTCTGGAAGAGCAACCAGTGCCCTTAACCACTGAGCCAACTCTCCAGCCCCAGGAAAATCATCTTATCAGAGTCTCTCTCTCATTATTATTTTTAAAAGATTTATTATTGT
>NW_004949125.1:2458775-2463498 GCF_000317375.1 Microtus ochrogaster | reverse complement strand
ATTGAAGCCAAGGCATAATGTATGTTAGGCAAACCACCCCCATTAAGTCACATCCTGGGTGTTCCAAAGCCTTTCATTTTAAACGTGAAAACATTTATTATTGTGTGTGTGTGTGTGTGTGTGTGTGTGTGTGTGTGTGTGTGTGTGTTGCAGAGGCCAGAAGAGGATATTGGATATTGGATGCCCTGGAGCTGAAGTTATAGGCTGTTGTGAGTGACTTGATATGGGTTCTGGGAATAGAGCTCAGGTCCTCAGAAAAAGCAACAAGCATTCTTAACAACCGAGCCATCTCTAGCCCCTCATCATCACTATTGTCATCATTGTCATCATCATTTCAAGACAGGGTCTTACTCTGTAGCCCAGGCTGGCCTCCTCCTAACTCAGTCTCCTAAGTGTTGGAATTACAAGTATAAGCCGTCACACCCAGCTCCTATTGGGTTCTCTAAGGGACTCCTGACCTAAAAAGAAGATTCCACAGTTTTGCCTCCCAGAAAGAGAAGGAATATTGACTGCACAAAAATAACTTCGCCTATACAGCTTGAGGGGTGAGATGGTTCAGCCCAGGGCCAGCTTGCTGAATAAACCTGGGTAGGCTTGCCACCTACGAAACAGGGAAAATTGTGTGTGTGCATGTGTGTGTGTGTGTGTGCACATCAGAGGTCGACCTTCAGTATCATCCTTAGGAGCCATTTACCTTGATTTTATTGGTAGTCTCTCCTAGGACCTGGGGCTTGCAAATTCAGCTCGACTGGCCGGCCAGCAAGCCCCATCACACTCCAGTGTCCATGCCCCAGTTCTGGGATTACAAGTGTGTGCCATCCTGCTTGGCTTCTGTATGCCATGTACTGTGAATCAAACTCATATCTTCATGCTTCTGTGACAAGGACATTAGAGACCAAGGCGTCTTCACAGCCGTGATGGTAATGATGATGATTTGACAATTTAATAAATACATGTGATACATTCGGTCTTCTGTCCTACCCTTTCATCCTCCTCACGTTCCCAGTGAACCTTTTTTCCTTCCCACCTATCCTCTGTCTTATTTTTATGGGTTTTTTTTTTTTTTTGGTGATCCCCGAGTTTCATTAGGGTAGCCTATGTGAGCATGGGTGGGGTTATTTCCTAGAGTGTAGGCAACTTGCCAATGACTACACCACAGAGGAAAATGATCTCCCTTCCGGGCACCACTAACAGGGAAGAGTAGCTGGCATGGGCGAGGCCTCAGGAACTCCTTCCCCACCCGTGCTGGAGCGTTGACTGGCTTTATTGTGTGTAAGTCTTGTGTCGGTAAACACAGCTGCTATAAGCTCATGAATGCAGCAGCCACCCAGAAGACATGCAGCCACGTGGTATCCAGAAGACACACGGCCACATCATATCCAGAAGACACACGGCCACGTCATACCCAGAAGACACACGGCTATGTCATATCCAGATATATGCAGCCATGCCATATCCAGAAGACATGTGACCATGCCGTATCCAGAAGCTATGTTGTATCCAGAAAACGCATGGCCACATCGTGTCCAGATGACATGCGACCGAGTTTTGCAGCTCTCCTCCTGTTCTATGGCTCTTATGCCCTTCTTTCTCCCTGAGCTGCGATGCTCCTTGAGCCTTGTGGGGGTTGCTATGGATGCCTTGTTTAGGGCTAAGCTCTCAACAGTCTCTTTTTTTGTTTGTTTGTTTGTTTTTTTGTTTTTCGAGACAGGGTTTCTCTGTGGCTTTGGAGCCTGTCCTGGAAATAGCTCTGTAGACCAGGTTGGCCTCGAACTCACAGAGATCCACCTGCCTCTGCCTCCCGAGTGCTGGGATTAAAGGCATGCGCCACCATCGCCCGGCTCAACAGTCTCTTATTCTCAGCACTTGGACAAGCTGTGGGTCTCTGAATTCACCTACATTGCTATACACAGTAGCGTCTCTGACCAAGGCCGAGAGTAGCATTTATCTATGGCTGTAAACATCACTATTTAGAAGCCACTTTGACACCATGTCCCTTTAGTAAAACAGTTCTTCCCTAGGGCATATGACCGCTCAAGCTGGAGCTCTTGACCGGGGTTATACCAGACATGAATTTCCTCCTGTAGAGTAGGCCTCAAGTCCACTTGGAAAGGAGTTGGTTACCCCCATAATAGCCATGCCACTATGGCACCAGTGGGCACATCTTCCCTGGCAGGTTGGTCTTGTAGTTCACAGGGGTCTCAGCTAGGTAAGACAAGATGGTTAGCACCCCCAGCACTGTGAATGCCAGCAGGAAGGAAGCTTCTAGCTCAGTTCAAGAGTGATCTCTGTGTGTCTTACAACCGAGGTGTGCCCCCTGGTATCTTTAAATGATCCCTGGCACATAAATATTCACTGACACACACTACTCTCCACAGTCCAGGGTGGACAGTTATGTTATTTGTGAACAATGACAAATCTGCCTCCTCATCTATAAAGTTGTTTTTTTAATTATAGTAAAAGATAATACAACATAAAATTTGTCATTTTAATCGTGTGTGTGTGTGTGTGTGTGTGTGTGTGAGAGAGAGAGAGAGAGAGAGAGAGAGAGAGAGAGAGAGATTAAATATATATAGTTTGGTGGTACCAAGCACATTCACGCTGTGGTGTGGTGCACACCATGGTGACAGAGCATGTCACCATTCCAGACAGAAACTCTGGGGACTAGTACTTCTTTTTATTGCTGTAACAAAATACCTGACACAGCAGCTTAAGGAAAGAATTCGCATTGGCTCACAGTCTTAGGGTGCACGGTCCATCACGGCAGGGAAGGTGTGGCAGCAGGAGCATGGGGCAGCTGGTCACATGACATCCACAGTCAGGAAGCAGAGAGAGATGGACGCTGGTGCTCAGCTCACCTTCTCCTTTTTAATTCATTCTAGGTGCCCTCTGTAGATGGTGCCATCTACATCCAGGAGGGGATTCAAGGTGCATCTTCCCCGTTCAGTTAGACATCTCTGGAAAGATCCAGAGGAGTTTGCTATACAAGCATGAGAACCTGAGTTCAGCACCTACAAATGTGGCTGCATGCAGCCTGAGTGTTGTGTATGGGGAGGGATATGGAGACAGGGAAATTGCTAGGGCCTGAGAGATGCCTGCTGGGTCCTGGGTTCAACAAAGAGATCCTACCTCAGGGAATAAGGCAGGAAGTAATAAAGCAGGACTCTGGGTGGGTGTCCTCCTTGGGCCCCTGAGAGTGACCACACCTCACACTCAAGTGTGTGAGGGGAGGAGGGACGATGCTCATGTTCAATGACGAGTTCAAGCATAAAGCTGAATGGCGACTGAAGAAGGCCAGAGGGCCAAGCATGGAGTTCTGGAGACTTCTGGGTACGCATGCATCTCTTCCCTGGCCTCTTTCTTTCCCCGGTTTATTTTCAGCACTTCGGAGCATTTGGGTTGCTATTGAGAGGCTTCTCTCAGAGCTCTTTTGCAGCTGGCCCTCCCCCAGCTTATGCAAATCGTAAGCCCCCACACCGACTGCCACTGACAGAGATGGGGAATGCCACCGACCTATTCAGGGTTTCACAGCCAACAGGAGAGGTGAAGGTGGGGCTGCCAGGCTGGGTGGAGCGTGCAGCTTCGCCTGTGGTGTCTCCGGCACATGGTCTTCATCCAGCCAGTCAGCACCTGCCCGTGCTGTGGGTTCACTCCTGAGACACAGGGGGCCCCAGAGCGCTTCTTTTGCTCTCTTGTTAAAGTCAGTGTTTATGTGGTGGTGGTGCATGCCTTTGAGCCCAGCACTTGGGAGGCAGAGGCAGGTCTCTGAGTTCAAGGCCAGCCTGGTCTACAAAGCAAGTTTCAGGACAGCCAGGGCTACATAGAGAAACCCTGTCTCAAATGCTGTTCCCCACCCCCAGGAAAAAATAACAAAGAGAGAGAAAAACAAAACATCAAATGGGACCAGACATCTGCCCATCTATTGATCTGGGACCAGACATCTGTCCATCTATTGATCTGGGACCAGACATCTGCCCATCTATTGATCTGGGACCAGACATCTGCCCATCTATTGATCTGGGATCAGACATCTGTCCATCTATTGATCTGGGACCAGACATTGCCACATCTGCCCATCTATTGATCGACATCAGTGTCAGCTCCTGTACGTATTGTTTCTCCCTGGTGGAGTTGGCTTCTTCCTGTCAATTTCTGCTCCAACCTTGATCATCTTGGCTGTGGGCATGAAGTCATGGTGTCTCTCAGCCAATTCTGGACCAAGTTTGTCAGAATTCTGGCAGCTTCTGCTTCTTCCACGCCTTAGAAACAGCCGCCATTTAACCACGGGGCTGACTAGGTTCTGCCATGTTGGAAGGAAGCTGGAGCAGCTGCTTGGAGAGGGAGACATTTGGGTGCTGCAGAGCTATGCTGCCCAAATGGACCTTTTAAGAAATCATTGTGTGGCCAGGCAATGGTAGAGCACACGTTTAATCCCAGTACTGGGAAGGCAGGGGCAGGCGGATCTCTGTGGTTCAAGCCTGGTTTGGTCTACAGAGCAAGTTTTGAGATAGCCAGAGCTGCATAAAGAAACCCTGTCTTGGGCCAGGAGTGATGGCTTAGAGGTTAAGAGCACTGGCTGCTCTTCCAGAGGTCCTGAGTTCAATTCCCAGCAACCACATGGTGTCTCACAACCCACTGTAATGAGACCTGGTCCTCTCTTCTGGCCTGCAGACACACATGCAGACAGAACAATGTATACATAATTAATAAATCTTAAAAAAAA
>NW_004949125.1:2456736-2458675 GCF_000317375.1 Microtus ochrogaster | reverse complement strand
ATCAGACATCTGTCCATCTATTGATCTGGGACCAGACATTGCCACATCTGCCCATCTATTGATCGACATCAGTGTCAGCTCCTGTACGTATTGTTTCTCCCTGGTGGAGTTGGCTTCTTCCTGTCAATTTCTGCTCCAACCTTGATCATCTTGGCTGTGGGCATGAAGTCATGGTGTCTCTCAGCCAATTCTGGACCAAGTTTGTCAGAATTCTGGCAGCTTCTGCTTCTTCCACGCCTTAGAAACAGCCGCCATTTAACCACGGGGCTGACTAGGTTCTGCCATGTTGGAAGGAAGCTGGAGCAGCTGCTTGGAGAGGGAGACATTTGGGTGCTGCAGAGCTATGCTGCCCAAATGGACCTTTTAAGAAATCATTGTGTGGCCAGGCAATGGTAGAGCACACGTTTAATCCCAGTACTGGGAAGGCAGGGGCAGGCGGATCTCTGTGGTTCAAGCCTGGTTTGGTCTACAGAGCAAGTTTTGAGATAGCCAGAGCTGCATAAAGAAACCCTGTCTTGGGCCAGGAGTGATGGCTTAGAGGTTAAGAGCACTGGCTGCTCTTCCAGAGGTCCTGAGTTCAATTCCCAGCAACCACATGGTGTCTCACAACCCACTGTAATGAGACCTGGTCCTCTCTTCTGGCCTGCAGACACACATGCAGACAGAACAATGTATACATAATTAATAAATCTTAAAAAAAACCCTGTCTCAAAACAAAACAAAAAAAATCAAAAAGAAGGAAGAAATCATTGTGTGTGGTGGGTGTGGTGTGGTGTGGTGTGGTGTGATGTGTGTGTGTGTGTAAGAGGCACATGGTGCCACAATGAACTATGGAAGTCAGATGGCAGCACTGTGAACTGGTCCTCTTCTTCCATCTTTCTATGGGGATCAAGCTCCGGTTGACAGGCTTGAGCGGCAAACACCTTTACCCACAGAGTCATTTCAGTGGCTCCCAAGAACATAAATATTTGTTTGACTTTGAGACAGGGACTCCTGTAGCCAAGGCTGGCCTTGAACTGGCTGTAACCCAGATCAGCCTTGAACTTTGGGTCCCCCTGTCTCCACATTCCACGTGATGGTTTACAGGTGTGTGCCACCATGCTGGGTCCCACATGCTGCCTTTAAATAAGGAACCACGGGTTTCCTGGCTGGGTGTGAGCCCTGGTTTTAGGGTCATGGCAAGTTGGGTTTAGATCCTGGTAGTGGGTCTGTGAGTAAAGTGGCCCTTGGGGTCTTGGGACGAGGTTGTATCTGATCAGGGAAGGTCCTCAGTAGGATGACTGGTGACCACCTAAGAAGACAGGATAACAGGGAAGCGGAGGTGGCTCAGCAGGTAAAGAGCTTGCCGTATGAGTGTGATGACCGTGTGAATCCCCAGCACCTATATAAATACTGGGCGGGTGCAGCAATCTACCTGGAAACCCAGTAAACAGAAGGCAGAAACAGGATCCCTGGAATATTCTGGTACCCAGCGAGCTAAACTGGTGAGCTCTGGATCCAAGTGAGAGACCCTGCCTCAGTATGTAAAGTGCAGAGCGATGGAGGAAGACGTCAGTTCGGGGCCTCCACATCCAGGCGCACCTGAACAAAGGTGTGCATCCACACACATGGGAATATGCAGCTATACAACATATCAGCCAAAAATAAAAAGACAGGACATGGATACACACGGATACACAGGAGGTGGCCACGTGGATAAGATGTAGAGATTATTTTGAGGTAGTTGTTGGCCAAGGAATGGCTGGAGTCCCCAGAAGTGGGAAGGAGCAAGCAGGACAGAACACAGACCTCTGCACCTCTAGTGTAGACTAGAAGCTTCCAGAACTCCGAGAAAGTGAGAGTAAAATAAAATAAAATAAAAAGTGAGAGTCAGCCTGGTCTACGGGAGCTAGTTCCAGGACAGGAACCAAAAAGCTACAGAGAAACCCTGTCTCGAAAA
>NW_004949125.1:2454118-2456161 GCF_000317375.1 Microtus ochrogaster | reverse complement strand
CTCAACAAAAGCAACTCAAAGAAAGAAAGGCGTTATTTGGCTTACAGTTTGAGGGTACACAGTCCATCATGGCTGCAGGAGCAGGAGGCAACCTGGTCACATGACATTCACAGTCAGGTAGCAGAAAGAGACATGCTGGTGCTCAACTCACTTTCTCCTTTTTTATTTAGTCAGGACCCCAGCCTAGGGAATGGTACTGCCCATATATAGGGTGTGTCTATCCACATCACTTTCAGGCAATGTCCTCACAGATATGCCCAGAGATGTATCTCCCTAGAAATCAGTCAAATTGACAGATGAAGATGAACACCACAACCTAACACAGGTCCTGCATTCTTCAATACTAAAAAATAGAATAAAACCTAGGGTTGGGGGCTGGAGAGATGGCTTAGAGGTTAAGAGCACTGGCTGCACTTCCAGAGGTCCTGAGTTCAATTCCCAGCAATACATGGTGGCTCACAACCATCTAGAATGCGATCTGATGCCCTCTTCTAGTGTGTAAGCATGTATACATACAATACACTATATATAATATATATTAGATATATATATTAGATAAAATAAAACCTTTTAAAAAAATCTAGGGTTGGAGAGATGCCTCAGCTGGTAAAGTGCTTGGTCAAAACATGAAGACCTGAGTTTAAAACCCAGCACCCACGTAGAAAAGCAGAATAGGGGTGCCTCATGCTTGTAATCCCAGCAGTCAGAGAGAAAGAGAGACAGACAGATAGATGGCTGGGGCTCACTGGAAAACCTAATCAGTGAGTTCCAGGTCCAATGAGAGACCATGTCTCAAAAAGACAAGATGGGAGGGCTGGGGAGGTGACGCAGTAGGTGATGGTGCTTGCTCTACAATCGTGAATTCCTGAATTTGAACCTGCACACCATGTAAAAAGCTGGGCATTGCTGCGTGGGGGGAGGGGAGCAGAGATGAGCAGATTCTGAGAACTTGCTGACTGGCTAGCCTAGCCTTAATAATGAGCTTCTGGTTCAGCAAGAGATCCTATCTCAAGCCAATACGATGGCAGAAGGGATGGAAAAAGATATCTTGATGTCCTTCTCTGAGCTCTGCCCGTGTGCACTAGAGTGTGCCCACCCACACACTGGCATGCATGTAACGCACACACTCACACGCACTGAGAACCAAGTCGCCGTCCTCTGGAGAGCCTTATGCAAACTTCTCCTCCTTCAAATACGCAGGCACTCACTGTGCAGACCCCTGCCCCGTAGGCCACCCCAGCCTACATAGGCAGGGAGCATTCTAGCACAGGGTGGAGCTGCCCAGGCAGGGAAACAAAGGGCAGCCTGGCCACCCAGCCTGGATACATATCTGCTGACGGGGAAAAGCGGGAGGCAAGGACTCAAGGGTGGGTTAAGACTCAGGCTGGCATCCAGACTGTTTATTTTTTATTTTTTGGCCACTCAGAGCCAGGTCTAGGCCACAGGGCTGCAGCCTGCCTGCTGTGCCATCTGTGACAAGCTGTGGTCACAGCCAGTGCCTCCCAGGAGGGCCCTGTTAGGTGGTGCTTAAGCAAACGATAAATTAGAGAGGACAGTTTTCTATCGACCTGCCCTTGGCCTTGCAGGGAGGAAATTGTCTGATTCTGCTGCCTGCTGCGGGGAGGGAGGGAGGAAGGGCCAGGTCCTGGACCCAGAGGGTCATCTCCTAGGAGCCGCGGCATCCTGAGTGCATGTGAGGCCTCTGCGAAGCCTGCCAAGGTCATCATCACAGGGGTTGGCCTCTATGTCTCCACGTGATTTGATCAGGGTTCCAATCTAAGTGGTTGGAACTAAAGCCGTCTCGATTCCTTCCTCACGGGAGAGCTCTGACCTTGGAGCAGCATTCATTGGGACAGAGACGTCTCGGGATGGGCCCCAGACCCAAGCCACACGCTTTTCCTAAGGGATGTAAACAAATGTCTATTCACTCTGGATAGGACACCAACACAGACTAAGGAAATCACTCCACCCAAGGGCAGCGTGTGAGCCAGTGAGTTTACTGGGGACCTCCCAGGAGCATAGGTGAGAGCTCCTACCCAGGAA
>NW_004949125.1:2428705-2453541 GCF_000317375.1 Microtus ochrogaster | reverse complement strand
GGGTGAGGGGCTCCCCAGAGGCCTGGTTGAGGGGCCCCCCACAGAGGCCTGGGAGAGGGGTTCCCCACAGAGGCCTGGGTGAGGTGCTCCCACAGAGGCCTGGGTGAGGGGCCCCCCACAAAGTACTGGGTGAGGGGCCCCCCACAAAGTACTGGGTGAGGGGTTCCCCACAGAAGCCTGGGTGAGGTGTTTCCCATAGGAGCTTGAGTGAGGCGTTTCTTACGAGAACCTGCATACTGCGTCCTACACAGGAGTTGGGGTACTGGCTCTCTCCCAGGAGCCTGGGTGAACACATATTATGTACACACATGCACATGTTTACATTTATTGTAGACACACATGAGCATACGAACCACACAAACAGCCCACGCAGCACACGAGTCATATACAAAGCTTTCACGTGTATCCCCCAGGAGTCTGCTTGTGTTCTTTGATCCTTCTCAGGCTGGTTCTGCATGGCTTCCCACATCTCCATCCATGGCCTCAGGCATTCTAAGGGCAGCTACACCCCACTGCTCAACCCCCATCATTTCCAGGTCACAAACTTTTGGTTGGGGTTTTGGTTTCTTCTCTTTCTTTTTTTCTTTTCTTTCCTTTTCTTTTCTTTTCTTTTCTTTTCTTTTCTTTTCTTTTCTTTCTTTGAGACAGGGCCTCAAACTGACTCAAGTAGCCAAGGACTAACCTTGAGTTTCTGATCCTCCTCTGCTTCCACTTCCGAAGGGCTGGGGTCTTAGGTGTGTGCCCCACACCTGACTTTAGGCCTTTTTGTCCAGTTTCTAGAAAGCAGATGGGGGGAGGGTGACTATAAAAATACTTTCAGCTGGGTGGTGGTGGTGCATGCCTTTAATCCCAGCACTTAGGGAGGCAGGCAGATCTCTGAGTTCAAGGCCAGCCTGGTCTACAGAGTGAGTGCCAGGACAGCCAGGGCTACAGAGAGAAGCCCTATCTCTGGGGAGTGGGGTTTTAAAAAAAGGCTTTCATTAATAATTCAGGGAGAATAGAAGCCGCTGTGGAGGCTCGTGTGGTTAGGAAATCAGTTTATGAATCTGCGTTTGACAGGAAAGTTAACCGGAAGACACACGCTGTGGTATTTATTAACTCAAGGCAGCTCTACTGATGGCAGTTTTGGACCAAGTTTTTTAGCCCCACCCCTGCTTTTTTTTTTTTTTGCTTTTCTAGACAGGGTTTCTCTGTAGCTTTGGAGCCTGTCCGGGAACTAGCTCTTGTAGTCTTGTAGATGAGGCTGGCCTTGAACTCACAGAGATCCGCCTGCCTCTGCCTCCCGAGTGCTGGGATTAAAGGTGTGCGCCACCGTCGCCCGGACATCCCATCCCTGCTGTTCAATAACCTCCAGTCCCTTTTTCTTTTTCCTCCCCTGACCCCAGATTTTGTGTTAGCCCAGGCTGGCCTTGAACTCACTACTTAGCTGAGGATGACCTTGACCTGATCCTCTTGCTCCCACCTCCCAACAGCTGAAATTTGAACCCAGGACCTTAAGCTACTAGACAAGCACTCTGCCACCTAAGCTAAATTCCCAGCTACAATTCCCACTTTCAAGCAAACCAGTCTTGAGCGGCCACCACCTCTACCTCTCCTAAAACCCTTCCCTCACTTAGAAGAAAGCCTTGAATCCATTAGCATTTTGTCCCACCTGTCTACACTGCTGCCCACTGCCCTGGATGGCCTATGCTAAGGGTTTTGCTCTTCCAGAGCCACAGAATACACAAGCTTTGGTGGAGGCTTTGTCGCAATGTGCACCGCTCATCTGTTCTGTAGAATGTGCCAAGACTTCATTCTCCTTTTTTGAAGCTAAATTCTATTCCATCATGTAGATGAACCTCGTTTTCTGTTGACGCCCCGTGGCTGTTAAATGCTGTCGGAACAGTTGTGCATCAGCCCAAGTTCAGTCCCGGTTCCGGTTCTCTCAGGAATGCGCACAGGGACGGAATTGCCGGATCTGACGTTCAGTGCACAGGGATCTCTACAGTGGCTGCACCGCGGGGTGGGCGTCATCACGAGGGTGGCAGGCTCTCTGCAGCCCCGCCAGCACTTACTGCTATCATACACTGTTGACTGTGGTCAACACAGAGGCTGTGAAGAACTACCTACTAACCCTTTAAACCCCACCACCACCAAAAAAAAAATCTGGGTGTGGCCTGGAGAGATAGATGGTTTAGCAGATGGTTTGCCAAGCCACCTTGGTGGCCTGAGTTCCTACACAACGGCAGGAGACAATTGACTCTGTGGAGTTATCCTGACTTTTATGTGCGCTTGGTGGCATGAAGGCTCACACACTTGTGAGCATGAATGCATAGATACAATATACACTCATAAACACACTACATATGTGTGCTAAAATAAACCCCTCCAAACACCTGGACATAGTGTATGTTCGATATTCCAGTGCTCAGGAGGTGGAGAAAGGTAGATTCTTGGGACTTGATGGTCAGCCTGTTTAGCCTAGTCAGCATGGCCTAGGGCCCAGAGACAGGTCCTGTACCAAATAAACAAACCCAAGGGTGCCCTCTGACCTCCATACACATACATACAGCCATACACATGTAGCATCAACACTGTCTTAGTCAGGTTTATTATTGCTGTGATGAAAGACCATGACCAAAGCAAGATGGGGAGGAAAGGGTTTATTAGGCTTACACTTCCACACTGTAGTCCATCACTGAAGGAAGTCAGGACAGGAGCTTACCCAAGGCCGAAACCTGGCGGCAGGAGCTGATGCAGAAGCCATGGAGGAGTGTTGCTTACTGGCAGACTTCTTATGGCTTGCTTAGCACCCAGGACCACCTGCCCAGGGATGGCACCACCCACTAAGAAAAGGCCCTACAGGCTTGCCTATAGCCTAATTTTATAGAGGCATTTTCATATCTGAAGGTCCCTCCTCCTAGGTGACTTTAGCTTGTGTCAAGTTGATAAAGAAACTTTGGAGCAAAGAGGCTGGGAATGGTGGCGCACAACTATAATCCCAGCACTCAGAGGGCAGTGAGAGGCAGGGGGATTGTCACAAGTTTGACGCCAGTCTGGTCTATATCAAATGTTCCAGGAAAGTCAGGGCTACATGGTGAAAGCCTGTCTCAAGAAACCCAGAGTGCAGTGTAGCCTTTAATCCCAGCACTGGTGAGGCAGAGTAGGAGGACCTCTGTGGGTTCAAAGCCAGCCTCGTCTACAGAGTGAGTTCCAGAACAGCCTGGACTACACGCAGAGAAACCACATCTTGAAAAAAACAAAACAAAATGAAAGAAAACAAATCCCTCCCTCCCCCCCGCACACATTGTAATTATTGATTGGCATGCAGACTCCAGTGTATCCCTATCTCCTCAGATACAGTGGGTTTCAGAGATGTGGGACTGTGTCAGTCTGTTTGGTGTCTTGGCACAAATCTACTCAGCTGACAGAGACCGGGGAATCCAAAGTTCAAGGCCTAGTCTGGTATGGTGGCACACATCTTTAATTCCAGCACTCAGGAGGCAGAGGCGGCAGGATCTCTGTGTAAGTTCCAAGCCAGCCTATCTACAGAGCGAGTTCTAGTCAGGGTTACACAATGAGATCCTGTGTCAAAAACAAGAAAGAAAGAAAGAAAGAGAGAGAGAGAGAGAGAGAGAGAGAGAGAGAGAGGAGGGAGGAAGGGAGGGAGGGAGAAAGAAAGAAAGGAAAAAAGAGAGAAGAAAAAAGTTTAAGGCCTAAGCTACACGATGAGACCATTTCAAAAAAGACTTTTTAAGCTGGGTGGTGGTGGTGTATGCCTTTAATCCCAACATTCAGGAGGCAGAGGCTAGTCTTGAACCAGCCTGGTCTACAAAGCAAGTTCCAGGGTTAAATAGAGGGACCTTGTCTTGGAAAACCAAAATTAAACCAAACCAAACAACAACGACATCAAAAAACCACCACCAACAAAAGTTTTTAAAGGGTGTTGGGCTCGGGGAGGTTTCTCAGTTGCTCAGCTGGTGTCTGTCTTGCAAGTGTGAGGACCTGGGTTCAGATCCCCAGATCCTAAGTAAAGGGGCACACAATGGATACCTGCGCCTCTAGTGATGGGGGATGGGAGACAAGAGACAAGTGGGTGTCTGTAAGCTCTTAGGCCAGCTAGCCTGGCCTGTGTGGGGAAGAGCCAGGCCAGTGAAACAAAAGGTGGGGAAAATGCCTAAGGACCCAGACGAGTGGCTGCCCTCCGACCTCTGCACCTAAGGACCCAGACGAGTGGCTGCCCTCCAACCTCTGCACCTAAGGACCCCCATGAGTGCTTGCCCTCCAACCTCTGCACCTAAGGACCGACCGAGTGGCTGCCCTCTGACCTCTGCGCCTAAGGACCGACCGAGTGGCTGCCCTCTGCATCTAAGGACTGACACAAATGGTGCCCTCCGACCTCTGTATGTGTGCCGTGCCTGTGTGCACCCGCAGAAAGGGCATCAAGCAGCCCCAAGTTCAGACCCTAGGATTACACGACAAACAAGCAAGTCCACTCTTCCTTGCAGGTGGGACAGTGTCACCTCCCATCCGTGGAACTCAGATCCCCAGAAGCTGAGCCCTGCTCTAAAGATGAAAGGAAGGGGTGACCCCTTGAACTTGTCCAAGGCACAAGGCGAAGTGAAAACCAACAGAAGCAGGTGTTCCTAGAACTTAGAACACGGGCTTGTTCAAACAGATGGGCCTCACCCACGAGAAGTGGCATCCATCACGGTCCCCAGCCCTGCCCTGCTGAGGCCACTTCAGGCAAAAAGTCGCCACTTTGCTGCTGGTCCCCAACTTTGCTGGCCACTGAGACACAGTTAATCTGCTGACGTAATTGAGGGCATAAATAATGCTACTGACAATAAGCGACCTGAAGGGAGGGGGGATGGACACGGCACAGGTCCCTTCCAGGAGCCATTTGTCAGCCTGGTCCTAGAGGTGTCACAAATGACTCTGGGTCAGTGTGGGTGATGTCAACAGCCGAAGACAGCGATGCAGCCACACGAAGGGGCAGGGTGAAGCCAGCAAGAGGCTGGCTTCCTGTTGTGTTCACTATGGTCCACATTCCAGAACAGCAGCCTCGGAGACCTGGCAGAGCCCCCTCCCACCACCACTCTGGCTTTTCCCCAGCCTCCTCCATTCTCCTGGGCAAGGAGCATCTGGGGTCCACTCAGCAACTGTCTTTCTCTCCTTGCTTAGGAAGGGCTGCTGTGATTCTACTTCTGTCACCGGTTGGGGACCAAATGTTGAGCCTGTTGGGACATTTCGTACCACAGTGTGGGGGGAAGCACAGCTACCTGTTTCCCTACTTCTCCCTGGAGGACAAAGTACCCCAGAAACACACCCTGGTTAGCACCCAAGGTGAGTGTTGATGTAATGGAGACACATTCTCACCATGTCAGCAGCAGAATAGTCTATGATGTATATGTGGTGCCCCCCCATATACATCATACACACCAAATTAATATTAAAAACAAAAAACAAAGGCAGAGCTGTCTTGTGCAGTATTTGTCTTTGGGATTTCAGGCCAGCCCCCACTGAGGCTCCAGGGAGTCTGTTTAGCTTTAAGGATGTACCACCCTGGCCCTAATGAGCAATTCAGTAAGCCCCACAGAAACAGGCGGTCGTGAGACTTGTGCCACCTAGTGGCTGTGAGAAGAGCAAGGCCAGTCCATTGTCCTTTGGGACCAGTCTGACCGGGGCACTAGAGTTCACAGGCTGTTTCCTGCAGTGCCTCTAGGGACTGTGGGTGAACTCTCGGCTTCAGGAATCAGCCACAATCAATGGGGAGGGCTACCTTCACAGAACCTCAAGGATGGGCTGTGATGAGCATACAGGTCCCCTAGCCTGGAATGTTTCTATTTCCAGATGTTAGCATTTTTTTAAATATTTGTTTATTATGTATACAATATTCTGTGTGTCTGCCTGTAGGCCAGAAGGGCATCAGATCTCATTTCAGACGGTTGTGAGCTGCCATGTGGTTGCTGGAAATTGAACTCAGGACCTTTGGAAGAGCAGGCTGTGCTCTTAACCGCTGAGCCATGTCTCCAGCCCTTAGCATTTTTTTTTATGACATAAGCATGTGCACATGCCCCGCCACTGTGTTGACGTCAGGGAACAATGCTCACGAGTGGGTTTTCTTTTCATGTGGGTCTGAACTTAGTTCATCAGGCTTCAGTGCCTTGACCTACTGAGCCATCTCACTTGCCCTTAATACTTCTTTAATGTTTTTATTTAATGTGTGTTTTGCCTGTATGTCTGTACTCCGCTTGCACGCAGTGCCCAAGGAAGCCAAAAGAGGGCACTGAATCCTCTGGAACCAAAGTTACAGTGCGCTGCCATGTAGGGTGCTGGAAACTGAACCCTGGTCCTCGGCAAGACCAACAAATGTTCTAAACCACCCCTCCACCTCACTTATCTTTTAAAAATCTGTGTATGCCCACGTGGCCACACGCCTGTGACTGCCACTCTACCATTCTTCCTGCAAAGGAGGACATGTGGATGAGCTCTGGGGCACAGGTGGGCTGCAAGGCCTTGCTGGAGCAGCCGCGAGTCCGTGCACGCGGGAAGTGAGTGTTCTAGTCCCAAGGCAGCGGTGGCTGGAGAGCATCAATGGTACTGCAGGCTCTTCCTGGACAGCTATAGTGACCAGGGAAGTTTCTAGGGCCTTCTTTAGTACTGTTGTTTTGATGCAGCAAGAATTGAACCCAGGGCTTCACCCATGCTAAGTATGACCCTACCAGTGTTGGCATCTCAGGCATGTACCACACCATCCAGCTCTGATATGGGGATTTGTCATCACTGTGGCTTGGATACAGATACGGAGACCCAGCCATACCATGTTAGAACCTCCAAGTTTTCCCTTAGGACATGTAAGAAATGGGTGTTTTCAAGTGTACCTCAGTACAGAATGAGAAAGAGGATCAGGACAGTTCCCTTAGGCTTTAAAAAGGTTTATTTTTATTTTTTTCTCAAAGTTAAGGATGTCTTTGTCAGACATCAGAGAAGAGAGGATCATGTCTCTAAATCCAGAGCAGATGTCCCTTGTGCTTCTCAAAACCCACAGAATGCAAATGGTACCAGATGCCAAGGGGCAAGAACCGAAACAGAAAAACCCACATGCTTGGCCATCAGTGCGCATTTCCAACCAACTTCACCCTCCCGGAGACTTCCCACACAGGCCACCACCGACCTGGGCCAGTCCTCCTCACACCTGGGACACCACGCGACAGGAACAAGTGATCTGGCCATTCCCAGCATGCAGAGGGCAGGCACTACAAAGACCAAAGGAGGGGACAGTAGGACCATGCATCTTGATGTCAACACCATGATGAAAAGTATGACCGAATCAGTTGGATGTGCTGGCTTGTGCCTGTAACCCCAGAACACGGGAGGCAGAGGCAGGGTGATCCTGAGTGCAGCCTGGGCTAAACTGTAAGAGCATCTCAAAGATGAAACAAAAAGAACCACGGAGTGGAGCTGAGCGAGGAATATATTTCTCATCTCAGCTGGGCTGTGACTAAAATATCTAGTCTTTCCCAAGCAGTCCACCTGCTGTCAAGTCTCGGCTCCAAGAAAGACTGTGAGAATGAAGTTACTAAGCCCGACTCGGCACCCGATGCAGCCTCGAAGCTCCAGGGTCCACGAGAGGGGCAGAATGGGGCAGCTTCAGGTGGAGGGGCGCTACCTGATTGGGCAGGGCATTTGTTGCAGGGGGATGGCAACCCTGGGCCTCTGGAATGCGTCGTTCGCTTGATGCCCAGTGTGCGTGCGTGTGTGGGGTCTTCACACCACCAACCCCCAGGGATGATAACTATACTTCCCCCCTTTATGCTACGGAGTAGGACAGGCCAAGGCAGATGTCCACACACCCTTAAACACCACATCGTGTTTCGTCTCCCGCCTAGCTTTGTAGGCAGAGCAGAGCAGAACAAAAACCATGCACTTTACTCTGTGAGACATTTAAGTTTTAGTGTTTATTGGAGTCCATTGCTGGCCAGGCCCAGTGCTAGGGCTCCCCTCCCACACCTCACAACAGCCCTGTGAGGTAGGGTTCTTCTCGTACAGTCCAGTCCAAGGCCCCCGAGCTGCCCCTAGCTCACATTAGTGTAGGGAGGACAAGGGGCTTCAACTCTTGCTTTGTTTTCGAAAATACAAAAGCTTTGGTCCCAATCCATACAAATCTTAAAAATTTGGGGGATCTTAAACTCTCATTCCCCAGTGTATTTTTTTGTTTAAAGTCGTCATCCTTTGGTTTTGTTTTTTTTTTTGTTTTACTTTTTTTATTTATTTTTTTTTTTGAGACAGGTTCTCATTCTGTAGGCCAGGCTTGCCTATACTGTATAGTTTAGGTTGGCTTCAAACTCACAGCATTTCTCCTGCCTCCTCTCCTGATTGCTGGGATTACAGGTGTGTATCACACCTGATTCCAAAATTTTCTCTTAAACTTTGGAAAATTTAAAAATGGCCATTTGTGTGAGGCCCGGTGGTGAGCAATCACTTGGGTGTGTTGTGGTTGGCTCAGTCCCTCAATTGGCTGACAGTGGTGAGTCCTGACAGAATGCCCACCTCAGGGAGCTGCTCTCGCCCCTTGTCCACACCCCTCCTCAGGCCTCAGGGCCAAAAGGGAGAAATAAGTCCCACATTTCTGGAATACTAATTTCCAAGAAAAGAAATCTCAGCAGGCGGAGTTGGGCCCCAACCCACAGTGTTTAAGTCCAGAGTCAGCACGTAAGTCACACTTGATTCCAGACATCGCTCTTTGGTTCCAGGAAGCCCCAGCTCCAGCCCTGTGCGCTTGCTTCCCAGGCTCTTCTAGCCGGCACTCCCTGGTTGTGCTTGGTCCTGCAAAGACCTGTTTCATTGTCCTAGAGAAGCAACCCACTGTGGCAGGCCACAGGGCTGGGGTTCCATGCACAGCTTAAAGTTCAGCACCCCCAGTCCTAGCACTGCCAGCAGCCAGTGGACAGCCCTTGTGCCCCACCCATGTGATTAGCCACCCTGGGAACAGCAGGGCAGGAGACACCAGCAGGTCTGTCTAGCCACTGCACTCTGCAGAAACACTACCAGACTTACCCAGGCTAAACTCAAGACCGCTACTACAGTTCTTCCTGTCTAGAAGCCTGACGAGGCTGGCAGAACCTGGTACTCCGACATCATCCTCCTCATTCCCTGCTTGCACCTAAAGCCACGTTTATGAAGAAGTAACAGCCCACACCTTCTTTAACTCATAACTTCGTAACTGCTTCGGTCCGTTTAGAATGCAGATTCGAGACCTGAACTTTTCATTCCATAGAGCTGAGAAAGGAGCTAGGCACAGTGGTACCTGTGATCCCAGCTCTCAGGAAGTTGAAGCGGGGGACCGCTCTAAATTTGAGGCCAGTGCTGGCTATATATTGAGTTCTAGGGCAGCCTTGGCTGTAATGTGAATCTGTACTTCCCCCAAAGCCACCAAAAAGTAAAAAGCAAACAGAAGCGAGGGCAGACCTGGAACCTGACATCACATTCCTGCACATTTACAGACCAAGAAAGAAAAGGCACGTCACTGGGGTGGGGGACTGGGGGAGGACCCACTGTCTCCCTGGGGCCTCTCTACCTGTTGCTGCTAAATCTGGGGAGGGGAGAGAGAGGAGCCCCTGGCAGACAGCACAGCTCCAGGTGCAGACTGATGCCTGGCGGCTGACGCAGCATTTTATACCCTTGTGCTTTTTTGAGCACGGGAGTAGCTACACTCTCCTTTAAAACAACAAACCAAGCCACAGTTAGCGGACGGGGACAGTAGGAGACAGAGCATTTAATGACACAAATGAGATTGCCTTCCTTGGCTCCAGGCTGCCCCGGCACATTGCCAGAAAAGAAGGTGCAGAGCAGAAACTGCCTCTCCCTCAAGATCCCCATGGAGAACAAGACCCCACACAACAGTCCCCCATGGAGAAAGCTAGTTCCAGAATGATTCAATCTGGAAAGAGAATATAAACTGGAGGAAAATGGTCCAGGTGGGGCTGTCTCAGTGGGCGGATGGGCCCTGCCCCTGCAGGATCACTGCACACAGAGCCGTCTTCATTCGGGCCCTGCCATGAGACCTGACTGCTCTGCTTGCTATGGAGTGGCTCTCCTATGCTGGCTTGGCACATCACGCATGCAAAGCAAGGAGACGCCACAGACTTCACCAGTTAATTTTGGCAAAAAAAAAAATTTAAAAAAAAAGTGAGAGAAAATAAAAAGCTAAAATTCATAAGCAGGATTAAAGTCACTGAAGTGAAAACAGTGTATTTTCTCGACAGTATGGATAAACTAGAACTACAATCTCTTCGCTTTAAAATCTCTGCCATCCTCTCCCTCAATTCAGGTCAAAGTTCATAGCAGCAATGCACAAGTCCTCTGCCAGGCCAGTGTCCTCTGCTCCTGGGCCAGAGTTCACAGGTCAGGATCAGTCAGTCCGGAGAATCATGGGAGGATGTTCGCTGTCTTCATCCAGGCGCAGGGCGCTGGCTTCATCCTCCAGGCAAGTGCCCCCCACGGCACCCAGGTCATCTGTGTAGGCTGCAAAGAGATAAGTGTGCCATCCTCACAGAACCTGCCCAGTTACTGATGCTGTCTGTGCACCAACGACGGGCTGCGTCCTGGAGATGGCCTCAGTTATGGCTTTGGCCACACTAAGACCTTTCCAATCCAGTCAGAAAACTTAGGCCTCTAGAATCTCAAGCAGAGCCAAATGACATCACCCACTTCCCAGCATGCACCACAGCACAACACAAGTCCTGTAGAGTAAACAGTGGTAACTGAATGAGTGACCAATGAGCCTTTAGAGGACTCTAGCTGGAGACAACACAGATCATGTGTTACAGCTGAAGGATGCTTCCAACAAGGGAGATAGCACCTCTCTTGCTAGCAAACCCTTAAAGATGGAGAGGGGCGTGCCTGAGTGAGCTCAGGTGTCAATACTAGTGGCCTCTGCCCATGATCCATAAAGGAAATGCTACTTACAGAGGTGGAGGTTGGGTGGGCTCACACACAGACACAGTCACTGGCCACGATGACTGCCTTTTCCCCCAAAATGAAGACTATAAGCTAACTTTCACAAGCCTTGGAAGGAAGCTCTGTCCCACAGCTCAGCGGGAAGAGGCATCTCCGGTGACAACACGGTACACAAGAATGTGGAAGCAGTTGCTCAGTTACCTTCTAAGTTGGTATCCTGCCCTTTACCAAGCCTCGTTGGGGAGGAGGGCACATAGGCACCTTTGGCAGCTGCTGCGCCGTACGTCTGTGTTACTAAGGGGCAGTCGTGAGAGGCAGAGTCTACAATTTCGCTGGTAGTCTCCATACTGCCATCGAGCCTACAGACAGCAAATGAACAGGGTCAGGCTCACGGTTCTAAGCCGAGTATGCTGGCTGCTCAAAAATCTCAGGTTGAGGCAGAAGAATTCCTCAAGTGTGAGGTCAGCCTTGTGTGCAGAGCAGGATTTGTCTCAAACAAGCTGTTCCCAGAGGGCAGATGGATACAGTATGCATAGCACATGCTGGGGCCTGAGGAGCTAGTCAAGGAGGGAGTGCCACAGACGCCTGCTCCCACCTGACAGAACACAACCACCAACACCAAGAATCTGCCCCCTGGGATTTCCGCATAGTGACATTAACACAGGAAGTCTGGTAAAGTCACACACATCTCAATCACCAACTGCAAATTTCCCACTTGCATCCTGAGGTGGGGTGGCAGGCTCCTGTGGGGCCACCTTACTGTAAACCCTGAGCCTCACCCTCAGTAAGGGCCTGGGGCCACCCAATCATCACACACAGACCATCAGTCTCAGGTGTCTTTCCTCCCTGGCCTTTGAGCGGTCCTGTGCCAGCAAGGGAAAGTAGAGGCTCTTAGCACCAGAAAAGTGAATTTCAATGGGGAGATGGTGCTGGCCAATGACACATGCCAGCAGACTGGCCTTAGGGGGATGAAAGCACAGACCTACCGCAGTGCCCGCAGCTGCAGACTGCCATGCAGATCAGCCTCACCTGTGCTGACGCATCAGGGCACATTCGCCACCTTCCTGGGGGTCCAGGTTGTACATGTATAAATAGCCATCTGATGCTCCCACCAGCAACCGTGGGATCTTCTGAATTCTAAAGAAAAGCAGCCCATATTTTAGAAGGAAGACTTTTTTCCCTTTCACAAAAGGCATCTCACTAAACCTACATCTCAGTGGGGCTAGGAAGAAACCCACCAGCGCACTGGATGAAGGCAGTACCTGGGCTCCTCAGAGTGAAGCTGGTAAGGCCAAGGGTGGCCTGGGTGTGAGCACACACTGAATCCCAAAGAGCAGGTGCTGGAGCAGGGTAGCTGTCAGTTTCTCTGGTCACTAAGAGAGGGTATTTTCTCTCTTTCCTGTGTATATACAGGCACTCATCCATACACGCCCATGGGGAAGCCAGACGAGGGTGTGAGATGTCTGCTCTACCACACTGGGCTTTATCCCACTGAACTGGATGTAGGCAGCCAGCAAGTCCCAGTGACCCATTTGTCCCAGCCTATAAGCTTTCAAATATGCGTGTGCTCGTTCTAGCAAAGCACTAAACTGCAGCCTTTTAGCTATTCGAATCGGAAAACATGTCAATTTCCAGAGCTAGAGCTGTGCTGTCACTCATCTTACAGACGAGCGTCCCAACTCCTGGATGCTGCCACTACATAGTGTCTACTTCCTATTGTCTGACTCAGTGTTTCTCATCAACACAAATACCCTGCAAAATGCAAAAGGAAGTTCTGTGGCAAGGATGCCAGAAGACACCAGGTCTCAGGCCTGGAGGTCTTCCCGCTCTAGGCAGTACTCGATGGAACCCAGGCCTGGACAGGTTGGACAGGGTCACACACACCTCTGCAACCTGGCAACAAGCACCGTGGCTCTGCTCCCTGGACCTGATGTGCACGGGCAGAGGGTGTGGCCCAAGCTCAGTCTGTACTCACGTGGTTAATGAGCAGATGTTTTTATGGCCACAGAATGGTAGGCGGACAGTGGCAAAGGCTCTGCCCTGGTTGAACATTTCTGTCACTTGTGAGGGCAGGTAGCTGGTAGATGCCATAAGCACCTTCCCGAAGTAGCCAGTCCAGGTGGTGGGCTCTTCTGGAGGTCTGGAAGGAAGCACCGTCACACAGGGGAGGCTGGAACCTCACTGAGAACGACAGCCCTAGACCCACTGACCAACTCTCCACACTTCACAAAAGATTGTGCATAGCACAAGCACAGAGCATCCCGTTTTCCCCCTGCCAGGTTGCTATGACAGCATACCTCCAGGAGCATGCGCTGGAGCAGCAGCTCCAAAACCAGACTCATTCAAGTTCCCATCATATGTTTCTTTAGCATGTGCACTCGTGAAAGGAAGAGACAAGTTGCTACCACACACTTCTGTTGTAGGAACTTAAAGTTTAAGATGGAAGCACCCACCTCCTTGATGACCTGTGAGCAGGTCAGAGCTGTGACATTCATTCCAGTGGCTGGCTGATCCCAGATGCCCCAGTACAGAGGGTGTGGAGTGGGGACAAACAGCAACTTATGACAACCTTGAAACCCTGTTTCCTGGGATCATACCTTGGCTCCCCAGCACAGAGGTCTCATGATGAAGCTGGGCTTGGTGATGCCGTGCCCACTCTATAGCCATACCACATCTGTACCCAGAAACAGTGCCACAGAGCAGGGTGGCTCTGTGCCATGCTTTCTAGTGAGTGTGCACAGTTTATTTTTAAATTAATTCAAAATCTTATTGTGTGAGTGTGCAAATGCTCGAGTATGCTTGTGGAGCCAGAGGACAATGTCCATGAGTATATTTCTCTCTTCCCACCACCTGGTTCCCAGGGATGAGACTCGGGTTGTCAGGCTTGACAACTTTACCCACTGAGCCACCTTATCAACCCTTAAAAGTAGAGCCCCGCTAGCACAGTGGCAGCATATCCCTGCAACAATACTGAGACCCCGAGTTTAATTCCCAGTGTCTCCCACCCCCAACAAACCATGTTAGAAAAGCTTGCTTTTAGCTGAGCAGTGGTGGCACACACCATTAAATCCCTGGTGGCACACACCATTAATTCCACACTCGGGAGGCAGAGGCAGGTAGATTGCTGAGTTCAAAGCCAGCCTGGTTCTATAGAGTGAGTTACAGAACAATCAGGGCTACACAGAGAAACCCACCTTAAAAAACTGAAGAAAGAAAAAGAGGAAGAAAAAAAATGTCTCTGTAACTCACTTTTCCCTCACGGCCTCAAGTTTGAAGATATGCACAGTTTCGGTGTTGCTGGATGCGGAGAGAAACATGCTGTCCATGCTGAAGGCCAGGGAGCAGATGCTCACACACCTGAGGAACAGGGAGGGTGAGATAGGGCTCAGCTCCACCTGCCAACACAGAACACACTAGCAGCAGCTGGGGGTGAGGGAGCGCAGCTGTGCCTTCTCAGGAACTTTGTGGCCAACTGAGAGAATCTTGTTAGAGGCACTCGGCCCTGCAGAAGTCTTTCTGTTCTTCTTGGCCACCTCTTCAGGAGACAGAGGAACTTGCTTGCGATAAAACCAGTAAGAACAATATTTTTGCTTTCTGAGATGAGTCTCACTGTGTAACCCTGGCTAGCCTGGAACTCAGTATGCAGATCAGTCTGCATACTTCAAGATGGATGTGGTGGCGTACACCCTTAATCCCAGCACTTGGGAGGCAGAAGCAGGTGGATCTCTGAGTTCGAGACCTGCCTGGTCTACAGAGTGAGTTCCAGGACAGCCAGGGCTGTTGGGGATTGCGGACCACCAGACCTGAATTTCTTGTAAAACAACTTGTTTTCCTCTGCTCTGAGCACGAGACCCTGATGGCAGGGGAGTGGGTTCTGATGAGTCTGCAGCTGAAAGATCCAGAGAGCTGGGGCGTGGCCAGAGGCCTATATAAGTTTCCCCTGAGCACAATAAAGTAGACATTCTTGTATCAAGAATAACCCGTGTCCCCATGTCTGTCTGTCTGTGTGCATGTGTTTTAAGTTTCTAGCCCAGTTCCCAGCTCGCGTACCATGCCACAGTGCAGGTGCTACACAGAGAAACCCTGTCTTTTGGGGGGGGGGGGCAGGAAGAGACATTGCAATCATGCAATCATTCCCTCCCCTTTGTCCCCCGCATGTACTCGGATTAGACTACTTCCCTCTGCACCCCCACTTTTGAGGCAGGGCCTTCCTATATAGTTCTAGTGTCCTTGAACTCACAGAGATCCTTCAGTCTCTGCCTACCTGTTACTGGGACAAAAGATGCGAGCCACTACAGTCAGCTAAGAAAAATTCTTCAACAAACATCTTTAATTTATTTTTACTTCAATTCCAAATAGCCAAAACTGTGTGGCTGTATGGAACCAGTTTTAGGTGTGGTGGTTTGAATAGGAATGGCCCTCAAAGATTCATGTGTTTGAATGCTTGACACCTTAGGGATTGGCACAATTAGGGGTGTTACCATGGAGGCAGGCTCTGAGGTATCACATGCTTAAGATATGCCTAGCATGGCAGTTTCCTGCAGCCTGCAGATCAAGATGGAGAACTCTAAGCCCCTTCTCCAGCACCATGTCTGTCGGCACACTGCCATGTTTCCCACCATGACAATAATGGATTAAAGTTCTGAACTGTAAGGCAGCCTCACTTAAATGCTTTCCTTTGTAAGAGTCGCTGTGATCATGGGGTCTCTGCACAGCAACAGACACTGACTAGGACAGCGGATTAGGATGCAGCTGTAGTGGCTGACCGGGTAGGTCAGCCAGCAGTGCTGATGATGTTTTAGAGCATCCCCCCAGCAAGTGCCTCCAAGGTCACTAACATTCCACAACCTAAATACACACATTTCCTCTTAATCCTTCCAGTGTTTCCAATATCCCCATATTGATGGAGTGTATGCAGCAAGTGGCACATTCTGAGCTGTTGCCTGAGTGCTTGCCAATGGGGGAGGGATGCTAGGTCTACCCTAGGAGGACCAGGTCCCATGGCTAGACTCAGGACTCACACAGATGGCATGTGGGGGACAATGAGGGTGCAGAGAGGCTCCTGGCAGACACTGGACTCAGGAGAATCATCTAGGTGTGTATGAAGAAGACAAAGGCACAGTCCCGGAAGGAGACTAGCATCTGGGCTGTGGCTCTTCTGAAGCGCTGCAGACAGAGCCATTACTGTACAGCCCAGGCTGGGGGAGACTGCTACACAGTCCTCCTCTGGTTCAGACAGGCTCACAGATGTGAAGCCAAGCCGCTTTCACTGCAATGCTTTGTCCTGCCCTTCCAAGACCAGTTCAGGAGGGCGCTGTGACTGAGCTGCTTGTCTTCAGAGACTGCAACCCACAGGGACGCTCCATATGCATCCTGGAACCCGTGTACTCACCTCTTCACTCCTCTTCGGAACTCGAACAGCTTTTGTCCCTCTGGAATGGAAAATACCCTGATCACAGTCCCCTGGGTCAGAGAGAGGAAAAGGGGGGAAGAAAACAGAATTTTAGCGGACCAAAAACATAACAAAAAAACGCCCTTCCTGCTTTTTCACACAGCTCCACATGCGAACAAGCCATACTGGCTATTTCCAGGAGCAGCTTGGCTTGGCGGAAGGGGGGTCTGGCCTCCTCTCTGAGCTCCAGGCCTGGGGTAGCACACCCTTGCTGTCACAGACCACATTACATCCTATCCTTGCTCACTACCACGACACTGCTTAGTCAGTCTACCGATCCAGACAAAAGCAGCCTTGAAGCCACTTGGAGTATACTAAAGCACCACGCCTCCACCCATAGCCTTTACTGGAATACTTATGCTAATAATTAAACACACATACTTGGGATTTACATGACTTAAACACACCATTACCTCCAATATACAAGAGACACATCAACGTTTCAATACAGTGATGTTTAAAAATATTACAGCCATTGTAATTGTAAATGTTTTTTGTTGTTGTTGTTTTGTATATGTGGATTTAAGACCGGGTTTCTCTGTTAATAGCCTTGGCTGTCCTGGAACTTGACTGGTAGACCAGGTGGCCTCAGAGATCTACCTGCTTGTGCCTCTGAGTGGGGTTTGTGGCATTGCTGTTTTTGAGACAAGGTCCTACTATGTCTCTGGTTAGCTTGGGACTCACTATGTAGATCAGACTGGCTCTGAATCCAGAGACCTACCTGCTTCTTGAGTCACTACCACGTTCGATGCTTTCCTATTTTATGCCACAAACAAGCATTTGCTTTTTTTTTTTTAATTTGGTGATGTGTGTGTACTTTTGTGGGTACATGCAGCATGGTGCACATGAGCCAGATGACAGCCTCAGGAGTCAGTTCTCTCCTATCATGCTTCAGGAATTGAACTCAGGTCCTATGTCAGCCTTCTCTACGTATGTACGTGCACCTGTGCATTTATGAACATGTTCATAAACACCAACATACATACTTGTGGAAACATTTCACTGGCCCCTGCAGTATGTCAAACAGTGGCACACTGATACAGTTTCAAGGTCCCCAGCCAGTGGCACTAATGTGTGGCGGTGGAAGCTTCAAGAGATGAGGCCGAGAGCAAGTTCATCTAATCTGTTAGCATGCCCTTAAAGGGAACATGGGGTGCCAGTCCCCCCTCTCTTCTCCCAGCTACCGTATGAGCAGCTTTTTTGGCCATGGGACAGGTTCAAAGTGACCGAGCTTACCGAACACTAACTAATCCATTTATTTGTCTTCCATAGAGGTTGCTTCCCTTGCCCCATTCTCGCAGGGTGGAAGGCTAACATTGTGGATAATTTACACTGTGGTACACTGTGGTATGCATCACAGTGGGCTCTTTGTGCTTTTCTGTGCATTGGGGAATAGAAAAACCTGCTTGGAACTTGGACCACGTGACCAGAATGAGCAAGGTTTGTGGAGACTGTGGAACCAGAGCCATACCTTCTCAGAAGCAGTGGCAAGCTTGGTCCCACTTGCGTCAAAAGCCAGGGCTGCTAAGGGACTGTCATGAGCCGGGATCATGTTTGCAGCTCTCTGTAAAAGGGAAATCAAGAAAACATGACTATTATACAAGAGCCTTGTCCCGAGGCTCCACTGGGTCATCAGGTGGGAGCGGCTGTAAGAACACCATTCCTAGCATCAACCTGAGTAGCGGCAGCCCCATGTCAGGCAGGCTGTGGAAACACTGCTCAGACTGCAACGAGCACGCCTTGGAGCTCAGCACTGAGCGCTGATGAGACACAGGCAGCATAGCCAGATCCGCTCTGCCACCTAAGGAGAGCACCAGGGAAAGCCATGCTGCTGGGCCAAGGGTGCACTGCATGTCTTCCCAACAAAACACATCCATCAGAGCCTCACAAGGACCTCACCAAGTTAATGGTGTCGAAGACCTGCACCTCCCCGATGGTCGCACTCCCTGGGTACGCCAAGTAGCAATTGTCGTTGTTTATTGACAGTGCACACAAGCCTGTGGAAACACATGACAACTGAGTCTAGGATACTGTTTAGTGTCAGAGTGGAGTTCATAATTCTGAAAATAAAATAAAATAAAAAGTAGCAGCTAAACCTTGTCTGTACACTCACAAGTTCTGCGTCCCAGGCCACACTGCCTGCCAGCGTCACTCAGAGATGAAATGACTTTGGTTAGGGATGACCAGCAGGCTGGGTTAATACAGATCCGATGACCACTGGGCTCACACATTCACAAGAGAGCCCCACTGGGATGGAGGCTCAGTAGGACTGGACCAGGGGGAAGGCTGTTCAGTTCACACCTACCACATTTTATACTTGCCTCATGTGTGCGGACCAGAGAGGAAACTCCCACCCACGGCCATCTTTAATACATTTGTTTATTGAGTGTGCATGCATGTGTGCCAAGGTGTGTGAGTCAGAGCACAACTTAAAAGAGTGTTCTCTCCTTCCACCATGTGTGTTCTAGGAGTGGCACTCAGGTCCTCAGACTTAGCAGTAAGTGCCCATTTACTTGCTGAGCCAACCCACTGGCCTACAGTTATCTTTAAAAGGCTCCCCCAAAACAAGGACCTTCCTTTTTTAAAAAAATAAATTATAGGGGGCTAGAGATATGGCTCTGAGTTTAAGAGTACTGATCGCTTTCTCAGAGGATCCAGGTTCAATTCCTAGTACTCACAGGGCAGCTCGCAGCTGTGACTCCAGTTCCAGGGAACCCGATAACCTCACCCAGACATACATGCGGTCAAAACACCAATACATATAAAATTAAAAAAAATTCTACTTGTTTATTTTTAGTTTGTTTGTATGTGCGTGCATGTGGCTGGTGATATGCATGCTACAGTGCAGGTGAGGTGGAAGGTCAGAGGGCAAGCTGCAGGAGTTGGTTTTCTCCTCCCATTTCATGGATTCTAGGAATCAAACTGACGTGGTCAGGCCTGGCGACAAGTGCCTTTACCTGTCGAGCCATCTCACCAGTTCAGGATCTCCTGAGCAATGGCTTACCTGCAGGGTTTGGGGGTGTCTCTCGGATGGTATGAAGTACCTTCATGTCCCGGATGTTGTGTATATAGAGTGACTCCTCCAGACACACAATGAGCCTCTAGAAACAGTGAAAACAAAGACCACCAAGCATGAAGGAGGACTGGGGCAGCATGTGCCGAGTTCCAACTGAGCTGACTCCTGGATCAAGATACTCTCCACTCCTAGGACACGATGTAGGCTGCGTACTGAGCTCAAGTGTGTGCCGATCAGGTTATAGGCCCATTCTCATCAGCTCCCATAACTACATATGACAAGAGTACTGAGGATTCTGACAAGGTGACTTAATTCAGTACTATGTGCTTGGGTGATGGGGGAGATCTGTAAAGGCAAACTGCTCAGAAATCTAGGGTGAGTGTTACAGACTATTCCTGTCCACGGTGTGCAAATGTATTATTGAGACTGCTATAATAAAGAACTGAACAGAAAAGAGGAGGACTTCCGGGCAGACAGAACTCTGGGAGAAGAAAGGCGGAATCGCAAGACAGAGAGGAAACAGCATGTGTACAGGGTAAAGGTAACTACATAAAGAATGTAGATTAAAAGATATGGGTTAATTTAAGTTATAAGAGCTAGTCAGAAACAAGCCTAAGCTATCGACTGAGCTTTCATAATTAATAAGAAATCTCTGTGTTTTGATTTGGGAGCTGGCTGGCAGTTGACAGGACAGATAAAAAACTCACAACAGGTGAGGGGTGAGGAGATAATAGCACTTACTGTGTGAGTGTGAGGGACAGCCGTTCGGACCCCCTAGGGCCCACATAACACCTGGATGCGGCAGTGCCATTATGGCAAGTTGGAAGGTGGAAACGGGAATTCCCTGGAAGATCATTAGCAGCCTGGTGTATACAGAGGCAAGCAAGACACCCTGCCTCAAATAAGGTAGAAGGCAAGTGTACAGACACACACACACAAACCTAACAGCAACATGGTGAGCCCAGCCAAGTGCACAGGCCCATCATCTACCTACTGCAGAGACTGAGGCAGGAGCATGGCAAGTTTGAGGCCCCATTACAAAATAAGTAAAAAGGGGCTGGAGATGTAGCTTAGCAGTAAAAGTACTTGCCTCTCTTGTGTGAGGTCCACCCTGAGTAGCACAAAAAACAAAAACAACAACAACAAAAACCTACAAACTCCCAAAACCTATGAATGAGGTATGGGTAAAATACAGCTAAGAGCACGGGGATTATGAAAAGTATAAAACGTTACTGTGTGCACAGACTGATTATTTTGTTGTAAACTCTTAGCTCTTTTGTATGTGCATGTATGCATGTGTACTAGTTCCTGAGGAGGTGGAAAAAGGGTGTGAGATCCCCCTGGAGCTAGAGTTACAGGTGGCTGTGAGCCACGTGATGTGGGTGGTGGGACTGAACTCAGTCCTGATTTTAAAGACAGGACACTGGAGCTCCTAGATGCTACTGCTGGGACGGATTTCTGTGAGGGGCTTGGGACACACTTCACATCAGCTATATTGGAGGATGAATCTGCTATGCTTTAAACTTGAAAAGTATTATATCCCATAACTTCCCAGCTGAACTAACTGATGGATGGAGCCAACTCCCAGTTCAATCAGGCAACCAGGACACACATGTCTGGTTAACTGCTTTAAAAACAACGCAGCCTCTGGAATCTGACTGCTGCTGCACACAGAAAACGCTGGAGGCTCTTCTGCAGTGGCTACTGTGTGCAAACTGTGGCCAAGACTCTCAGGAAACACACGCAGCAAATGTTCCACACAAGGGGCTTGTTCTGTTGGTTTGGGGAAAAATATACATCACAGAAGGAAAAGATGGAAGAGACTCTTTAAAAGTATCATTTATAAAAGCAAAAGAAGGCACTGCATAAAAAGCTGATGCTATCCCTGGACCCGCATCCAGGGAGACAGTAACCGACAATAAGACTAGTGTCCTGAGGACAAATGGAGTGGGCTGGGGCAAAGCAGTGTCATGCTTAGGACTACTGGATCGAAGATGCTGAGAATGGAGCTAATGGTCTGCCTGAGCAAGTGTGTTCTGGAGTTGGAGGCAGAGGCAGATGGATCATTGTGAATTCAGGGCCAGTCTGGTCTACATAGCAAGTTACAGGACAGCCAGGGCTACATAGACACCCTACCTCAAAAACCCAAAGAAAAGACATTCAAGAACCTAGAAATGATAATGGTGCAGAGTCAAAAGCCCAACAGAGTGAGACATGGGAGGAACACGCCTCCGCCCCCTACAACGCTAGGGTTAGAGGTACCCATGGCCAGCCTGAGTTTTTATGCTGAGGATTCAGGCTCAGGTCATTGTACTTATGCAGCAAGACCTCTCTGAGACATTTTCCCAGTCCTACTCGTATTTTGAGATAGGCTCTCATACTCCTGATCTTCCTGCCTCTATCTCTCAGAGTGCTCAGATTACAGGTGTACAGATTACACTTGAGCCGGTTTTACGCTGTGCTTGGGATGGTACCTAGGACTTGGGGTATGGTAGGTTCTCTACCAACTGAGCTGCTTACTAGTACGAGGTGCCACGCACCTGCCTGTTCAGCTTCACAGCCAGTATCGTGTTGGAGTAGCTGTAGTTGCATATTTCAGTTCCCTTCTTAAAGTGGCAAACTTTCAGTTTCCTGGGAGCTTTGAGGCTGACGATGGCTACCAAGCTGCTTGAAAACAATCTCTCCACGATGCACACATCTTCTGTGTCAGCTGGAATCAAAGAAGAACACATACAGGGACAATACATCTCCCAGTCAACCACCCGTCCACCCACAGACACAGGTGCATGTACTTCTAACAGGGACATGACACTGAATGCTGAAAGGGATACATGGGCCCCCATGTTCCCAAGACTCACAGGACAGCAGGGGGGATGGAAAGTCTCATCATCTAGAGCCATGGCTGCTGGCACTATAAATACAGCTCACACCCTATGTGCAAACTCAGATGCCAAAGCAGAATCATGAAAGCGTGTCTTTAAATACCCTCTGCTGCTGGCAGGACTTCAAAACACACTCATTACTTTTATTTGTTGGTTTATTTATATATTGCGGGTGTGCATGTCTGCTGTGACAAGTGTGGAGAGGTCAGAGGAAAATTTGTGGATGCCTGTTCTCCTGGGGTTCCAACCTAGGTTGTCAAGCTTGACAGCAAATGTCTTTATACACTGAGCCATCTCACTGGCCCACCCTTACTCAAACAGGGCCAAGAAACATGACGCTGCAAAGGGGGCGCAGGCTAACCACTGAACCACAGCTTGCAGACACAAGGGGAAAGAACTGTGCTGTTGCTACATTCAGTGAGTTAAATTGATAAATGTAGCTGTTTGCAATTATTTAAGTTAAGGAGCATTTGTGTGTCTAGGTAAGCACATGGTTTCATCATGTCTGCCTGACCGGAAAGGCAATATGCATTATTAACACACTGAACGTAAGCTAGAACTGGACACACCCATTTTTGCGAAAAGTGTGAGAACCAATGGAATATGAGTAAAATCAAAGCATGATCCTAAGCTCTTTACAGTTCAGTCATGGGCACTTTTACCCAGATGATACAAATCATATTTGCTTCTTTTCCAAAGCAGCAAGCTTTCATTTCAAGGATCAAAACACAGTGGCAGCCATCACTGCAGAACAAGCCAGAGGGATGGAACCAGGAGGTGTGTACTATGCTGCAGAAGATTCGCAGAGCGGCATCCTGCCCAGATGTGCCTGGCAACAAAGGGCACAGGTGACACTGCCGGCTCTTAGAGGAGGCAGAGATTTTATACATGACAAGCACCCAGAACACAGCCAACCAAGTTGGGCAGAGAGACCTGAGATCCAGAATATCAGTATCTGTGGCACAAAGCAAGGATCCTCCTTCAAGAAACCCCATGGCATCTACCACGATAAACTTTCTAGGCAGGAAGAGCATCACGAGTGTGTAGCTCAGGGGATACCAAGCATGCACAAAGCCTGGGTAGATTTTCAGCAACACAAACTGGGCAAGGTGTATACACCTGTAATCACATCACTTGGAACGTGGAAAAGTGATCGGTTCACAGCTGCCAGGTGTGGTAACACACACCTCTCGTCCTAGCACTTAAGATGCAGAGAGGCAGGTGGATTTCTTGTGACATATGTAAACATCCTGGTTTACATAGAGTTCTAGGCTAGCCAAAGTCACATAGTGAGAGACCCAATCTTAAAAAAGGCTAGAGCTGGAGAGGTGGCTCAGCAGTGAAGAGTTTCTGTAGAGGGCCTGAGTTCAGGTCCCAGCACCCACATCTGACTTGCAACTGGCCTGGAACTCTACCTCCAGGGGATCTGATGTCCTCCTCTGACTTGAGGGTACCTGCACTCCTGTGCATACAAACACATCCTTAATTCAAGCACGAGAACCTCTCCCCAATGGCACCCATGAACAAAGCAGGGCATGGTGGTGTACCGGGGAAGCAGAGACATGAGGACCCCTGCAGCTCAATGGCTAGCTAGCCCAAAGAGTGTTAACAGTGTCAAGCTGGACTCAACATACCAGCCCTCCGACACACACACACACACACACACACACACACACACACACACACACACACACACACACACACACAGCTGTAGTGGCACTAGAAGCGAGAGGATCCCTGTAAATTTGAGGGCATACTGGTATACATAGTAAGTTCAATTGGCTCTTGCTGTCAGCGGTGATGAGGACTGGCTTCTTCAATAGCCTCGAAGACGCAGAAAGGACTAGATTAGAGTTTTGGGAACTGTCACAGGAGCCCCTATGTGCTAACCCAAGCTGGCACTTCAGCAGACACAGGTCAAAGACCCAGGATCCTGGTACTTAATAATGCCAGGAGCAATAAAATCCAATAAGACTAAATTAAAACTGTGAGAAACTCCACCCCCTTCTCAGTGAGAAGGAGGGAGGATCCCAGCCAGGTCCAGAGGCCAGTAGGAGATCAGGTCATCTGGGGGACAGCCTGGTGTTCCCTGCTGTGAGCACCAAACTCTCTCTAGAGCAAGGGTCATTACTGGCTTTGAGGGCAGGGCAGAGTTGGAAGGTTTCCTAAGTGCAAGTGTAGCTTGCTAAAGCAGAGCCAGCAGCGGGCACAAGAAGGATCTGGGACATCACAGCCACAAGTTCAAACCCAGTCAACTGGAGGAAAATTGCACCAGTGCTACAGAGGCAGACAAAACAACTACTGTTCAGGCTGGGTGCGGGGCTCACACCTACAGTTGGCACCAGGAGGCCGAGGCAGAGGACTGTTGCAAGTCTGAAGCCAGTCATCATTACACAGTGAAACTCCGTTTAAAAGAGTAAAAAACAGTCGGGCGGTGGTGGCGCACGCCTTTAATCCCAGCTCTCGGGAGGCAGAGGCAGGCGGATCTCTGGGAGTTCGAGGCCAGTCTGGTCTACAGATAGCTAGTTCCAGGACAGGCACCAAA
>NW_004949125.1:2414901-2427490 GCF_000317375.1 Microtus ochrogaster | reverse complement strand
AGCAGAAAAAAATAACGACATCTTGAATTTTGCAGGAAAATGGATAGAGTTAGAAAACATTTTGTGTGAGATAACCCAGACAAAGAAAGACAATTATCACATGTACTCACTCATAGGTGGTTTTTAAACATAAAGCAAAGAAAGCCAGCCTAAAAACCACAATACCAGAGAACTTAGACAACAATGAGAACTCTAAGAGAGACTTACATAGATATAATCTACATGGGAAGTACAAAGTAGAAAAAGACAAGATCTCCTGAGTAAATTGGGAGCATGGGGACCTTGGGGAAGGATTGTAGGGGGAAGGGGAGAGGAAGGGAGGGGAGCAGAGAAAAATGTAGAGCCCAATAAATATCAATAAAAAAATACAAAAAAGAAAAGAGAGTAAAATAGTCAGGCAGGATGATGCATACATTTAATCCCAGCACTCAAGAGGCAGAGGCAGGCAGATCTCTGTGAATTAGAGGCCAGTCTGGTCTACAGAGTTTCAAGACAGGCAGGGCTACACAGACACAGAGAAACTCTGGTTCAAAAAAACCAAAAAGGAGCAACCAAACTCCCCAGTCCCTGAAACCAGGATTAGAAGCCAAGAGACGGGGAGGAGGGGGTGGGTTAAATCACACCCTTATTCTAGCATAGGTACAGGCAGTGCAGAGGCAAGCGGATCTCTGAATTACAGGCCAGCCAGAGTGGGGGGGGGACATCTAGGAGGAAGATTTCTCGGCTAGGGGCTAGGCATGCAGGTACTTATCTTTAATCTCAGCACTTGGGAGGTAAAGGCAGGTAGACCTCTGTGAATTTAAGGCCAGCCTGGTCTACAGAAGTCCAGGAGAGCCAGCACTAAAGAAACCCTGTTTCAACAACAACAAAAAGAAAAAAAAAGAAAGATCTCTAACACCATTTTCAACAATGGAAATCACTGCACACCCCTGAGACAGAGTCCACCTGGATCCAAGTCTGTTAGATTGTGGATGTTTTCCCTGCAGAGGGACTAGCCATACCTTATATTTACTTAGTCCAATACCTTCTCTAAGATGCTGAACTAGTGATTAGCCTCACAATAGGGTGGGACATAGGATCAACTTCCCAAATTATTGCCTTATATCATTAATTTGCTAAACAAACAAAACCAAAACAGAAACACCCCCTGTTGGGCTACCTTGGCTAAGGGTGGGGGTCAGTGTTTATCTGTTGGCCCCACCTTTCTAACACCAGGAAGTTACCTACCAGCTTTATTCACCAGTGGCCAAGGCCAAGTTCCTCAGTCATCTGACTCCCTTATCTATTCTATGAGCGGGAACACCACCGCTAGCACACCAATGTGCACAACAGAGCTATTCACAACAGTAAAGAAATGCAAACAGCCCACGCAGGTGCATGAAAGAGAGGATGCCTGCAGGACAGGTGGAGAGTCTGCTACAATGCTACAAAGGAAGGCCCGATAAATGGGGGAGCAGGGAAGAGCTGTAAAAACATTCCACACGATCAGAGAACCAGCCACACTCAGTTGCATTTATCTGCAAAGCCCAGACAGCAAATCTATAGATGCAGAAAGGAGATGAGTGGCTGAGCTGGGCTGGGCAGAGAGGGAATGGGGAGTGACTGCTAATGGACTTGGGCTTTAAGAGATGATAAAAACATTTGAATATTCCACGGTAGTAGGCTACTCAACTTAGGAAATGTACTAGGAGTTACCCAACTTTAAACTTGAAGCAGAAAAGTACAGAAACTATATCCCAAAGAGCTTGTTTTTGTTGTATTAAATCACACTAAAACCCACCTTAGGTAGCCTAGTGCAGCTAACTTTGACTGGTACACTAAGACCTGAAGCAAGAAGTTACTGATACAAGCGGTAGGGGACCTCTCATTACAAACCATGCCACCTAGGGAAAAACGGGCCATGGACACAAGACAGAACCCAAGTAGGCATTCCTCCAGGTCTTTCCAGTCTTCCAACTCCAGGCAATGGGCGTCAGTGTGTGTGTGTGGGAAGTCTCTCTAAAAATACTGAAGACTGTTATGTTAGGCAGTGGTGGTGCATGCCTTCAATCCCAGAAAGAGGAGGATCTCTGAGTTCAAGGCTTCAGGCTTCAAAGCTACAGAGAAACCCTGTCTCTGTCTCTGTCTCTCTCTCTCTCTCTCACACACACACACACACAAACAAAACAAAAAATAAACCAAACAAACAAAAAAACCCCAAAAAACCAAAAACAAACCACTGAAGACATCAAACAACTGCTAGATTTTCTGGGGCAACTTTCTATCTGTATCTTTTATCTGACTTCCACCAGGAAAAGGGGTGGACCCTCTGCAAATGGCAGGGGAACCTGCCCCCCAGTCTCTGACTGACCAAGAAAAGCTACTATGTAGACATGTGCATGTGTATGAGTGTGGGCAGGCCAAACAAAAGATTGTTGAGAGATATCTTTTTCTGCTGGCCTCCCACTGAACCTGGTGTTCTTAGGGTGGCAAGACTAGCTGGCCAGGATCCACCTGCCTGTCCTCCTTTCCCTAGCACCAGAGTAACAGGCACTGCCATACCTGCCTTTACAAGGGTGCTGGGGGTCTGAACATGCCTATGTAGCAGGTACTTTACCTGTTGGGCCCTCTCCCAGCCCATTGCTTGGTGCTGACAGAACCAGCACACCGGCACTCACGAGTCTTGCACACACTTGGTATGGCCCTGTCCTTTCGATCGAGGACAGCTCAGCCTTGCTGAGAAGCAGTGGTTAAGCAGGCTGGCCAAGGAGACCCACGGTGGCACACCAAAGCCAGAGTGCACCCAAGCAGATGCACAGAAAACTATGAATACAAAGCTGGGTGATGGTGGCGCACGCCTTTAATCCCAGCACTCGGGAGGCAGAGGCAGGCGGATCTCTGTGAGTTCGAGACCAGCCTGGTCTACAAGAGCTAGTTCCAGGACAGGCTCCAAAACCACAGAGAAACCCTGTCTTGAAAAAACCAAAAAAAAAAAAAAAACCAAAAAAAAAACTTCAGTGAGCTCAAGTGGCAATGGCCCAGTTTCTAGGTGGCCTCAGGCACAATGCTGCCTACTTTCTTCCTTGAGGTTGGCTTTCTAGAAGCCTTGAAGTCTACCTGAAGAGAGGAATTATGTGGGCTAAGTGTTTTGCATCTGTGACACAGTGGATAGTTGGCAACGATGGTGGCCCTCAATGGGAAGAACAGGACATTGAAGAACTGATGGGGCATATGTCCATACAGACCTGTCTGTGCATGGGGCTCGCCCAGAGATGCCAGCCAAGAGCTGCTCCCCTAGCAGACCGAGGGAGAGAAGTGACTCCATTACTGTAAAATCTCATGGCCATCATTGGGAAAAGCATCCTTTCTCAGACCTGAGGACATAGACTATGGTCCATAAGGTATTCTGTCTAGGGAAGGCTCCCACAGCCACCAAGGTTCCAGACACCGCTGAGCTACAGATGGGCTCACTTCCTGGACTTTCAGAAGTGCACATTTTGTGAGGGAGCTGTCCCCACTCACATGCTTCTGCCCCATGAGGCATCTGGAGAAGCTCACTTCTACACTTTGACATTTTACAAAGATCTTTTATGTATTTGACTTAATAGTGGACACTGCTGTTATAGTGTTGCTGTTGCCCTGGGTTCTACCCACACATCTGCATCAAAACCAGAGCAGTGGTGCCTGACTTTAAATGCCAAGACTTGGGAGACAGACACCAAGATCAGATGTTCAAGGTCAACCCAACAAGGTGAGTTAGAGGCCAGCCTGGTTTACCCTCAGGGGTGAGGGGGGAAGAGACTGAGTTTGAAATAATGGAGCACAGGTATGGTAGCATACATCAGTAATCCTAGCATCCAGGAATCTAAAGCTGGAGGCTCAGGAATTCCAAGCCAGTCTGGGCTACCTAATAAGACCCTGTCTCAAATATGAAAATAAGCGAAAAGTCTGAAGTTACAACAGCACTGTCAGTAAAGATCCAACAATGCTGCTGGGCAAAGTTTTTACTTTTTGTTTGCTTTAAAGAAACAAGCAGTGGTTGGTCTTGTTCCCCTTGTTCCCAAGAACCCGCCTTGGCTCATTCTTTTGATAAACAGCAGGGGCTGATTGCAAAGATTTGATTTTATGATGGACCACTAGGATTCACAAGTGTACAAGACCTTGAATTGAAGCCGTAAAGAAGTAAGATTCTTCCCTACTTGCAGAAGAGTACTAGATAACCTTGACACCCACTCAGAGGGAAACAGGTTTTCCCAGGAGTCATCTCCTCTGTGAGAGATGTGCAGGGACAGAAGCCCCCAGCAGTGTCTGGGTGGAAGAGTAACTAAATGGAGCTGGCCATATGGCTCAGCAGGTAAAGGTGCTTGCTGCACCTGGAGACCAGAGTTCAAGCTTCACAGCTTCACAGATCACACGAAGGTGGAAGGCCTGAACAGACACCAAGACACTCTTCTGACCTGCCACACCTGCCCAGGCATACACATGCTTGAGCACACAGCCATAAAAAACACAAACTAGAAAGCATGAACTGGAATGTTCTTTCCTGCTTCAGCATCTATTTTTAAGAATCAAAGTTCACCAAGGGGACACACAAGCTGGCACCTTCCACACTTAGGAGATATTATCAAGACATCACACTCTGTTCCCACCAAAAGCCAGTCAGGAAGTTGCGGCCGAGGCCGATGAGGACGTAGTACTGACAGTCCTCCTCTACAGTCTCCACACAGCCGCTGACAGTGACGCCACAATCGGACAGTGCAGGCAAGGCACTCTGCACTAGAGACTTGATCACAGCGTCAGCCATCGGTAAGACCAAGGGATCCTTTCCCTGAGGAGGATGCCCGACATCAGTAACCACTGGGTGTCATCTGCTTTAGTCACCATCTCTGAGGCAGAGGACACTGGGGGACCATGAGGAGGTGAACATGAGGACAGACAAGGCAGCAGGACACAGGGAAGGAACCCTGGTGCCACTCTCTCCTAGAGGGTGATCACTTTTGAGACAATAACAACCAAGGTGACACTGAAGCCAGACACACTGCATCCTGGAGTCAACAGCACCTTCAAGATGACACTGAGCAGGAATGGAGCCCTCTACTCTCCTAGTGGGCAGGACTCTGGAATTCTAAGAAAGAAGCTTCAGTGTCCCCTCACCTTAGGCCAGGGCGGGCGCCACTAATTGTTCACTAGAGTTCCCAGCCTCATGCTTGTCACTTCTAGGCACCTGTCACTCCTCTTCAGCAACCAGAATAGTCTTAAAGTCTGAACGTCACTTCAAGGTAGAGAATAGGCAATTTAGGGCCAATCTTGACTTCATGGTAAGTTTGAGGCCACCCTGAACTACCTGAGACTGGTTTTAAACAAACAAGTAGGCAAAATCTGAGGGTAAGGGATAAAAATGATTAACACTGAGCTGTAACTTCAGGAGAGTTGAGGCTAGCCAATCTCAAAAAACAAAAGCAAAGCTGGGTTTAGTGGACACACCTTTAATCCAGGCACTAGGAGGCAGAGGCAGGAAGATCTGTGAGTTTGAGGCCAGTTTGATCAACAGAGTTCTCGGACAGTCAGTTCTAGGACACAGATTCTGTCTAAAAACAGACCAACCCTATGGCAAAACCAAAAAGGCATTCAACACCACAACCCAAAGGAAACATAAACTAAAGGCATGGGACAATACCACACTATCAGAAGAGTTGAGCAAGGGGAAAGGTGTGCAGTGCAATCAAGCATGAGGAACTTCTCACATTGCTGTTGAATGAGGGCGAGACACCGAGGGAGTGTGGCCATCTCAGGTCTGCTTTGTTGCTGCAGATGGAATCCAATTTGGGCTCAAATTCACTCTCTAGCTGAGCATGAGCTTGTACTCCTGATCACTCTGCCCCACCCCCTAAGCCTCAGGATCACAGGTACACCCACTCCACCTATATTAAATTAGTTAAAGAAAAAAACAACCCCTACACATGAAGTTGCCAAAAAACAACTGTACTCTGGGGCACTCACCTCCAAGAAATGAAAATTCACACCTGCACAGAAAGCCACCCATGGATGCGCACAGCTGCTTTACTTGTCATGGTCCAGATCTAGACTATCACTGTGTCTTTCCATGAGCTCACAGTTAAACTGTGAACTACTACTCAATCAACAACAACAACAAAAGCATGTTGTCACACTTGAGTTAACTTCCTAGGGTATTGTACTGACCGAAAAGCCAATCACCAGGCTTTGGGTATGGCTCAGTGGGTAAAGCATTTGTCTCCAGTGTGAGGACCTCAGTTTGACTCCCCAGAATCTACGCAAAAGTATTGCTCTGCTGAGGACCTGGGTTAGATTCCCAGCACTCACTGCACAGCTCAGAACCAGCAGTAACTTCGGTCCTGGGGATCAGATGCCCTGCCCTCATAAGCTTGCAGGCCAAACAAAACAAAAGAAAAACTGTTACAGGGGCAACACCCAGCTCTCCATTTTTCAGCTGTGGTCACTGCTCCCACCCTCTTGCCTGTGGTGTCTGTGCAGCTAGCAGTCATGCCCCTGGATCTCCTAAAGGGACCGAAATAAATTTGTTCTTCCTATTCAGTTGGGTTTCAGGAAGCTCACTGTAGTGACCACAGAAACAACCTGATACAACTTTCAAACCCGACATGCCCAGCACTCAGGAAGACTCAAAAACTAGAAGATCAGTGGCTGCCAGCATCAGACAGTGGGCAGGAGGAAGCAAGAAGACAGGGTTATAAACATGAAGGGGTTCTGTTTTTTTATTAGTTAATTGTTATTTTGCCTTTTTCTAGACAGGGTCTCACTCTGCACCTAGGCTGATAGAAAACAACCCTCCCAAACCTTGGGATTACAGACAGGCCACTGGGCCTGACTTCACCCTCAGGAGCTTCCCAGGGCAGTGGATTTCAACTTGTGGGTCGAGACCATTTCACAGGGGTCATCACAGACCATAGGGACACTCTGATATTTACATCGTGATTCACAATAATAGCAAAATTATAACTATGAAGTAGCAATGAAAACAGCTGGGATCACCACAGGATGAGGGCAATACTAAAGGGCTTCAGCATTAGGAAGGTTGAGGACCACTGCTCTGGGGCAGGATGGTGGGAGATACAGGACTCTCCTCAGGGCTCAGACATCACAGAATTAAACACGTAAGCAGATACACGCAAAACTGGGGACGTGTGAAAGACTGAGGAGTGATGCCCTGGCCACAGTCTCTGACAGAGGGGCTGCATCTTAGGAATTCAGGTTGCATGTCAATTTAAAGTATTTCCCCTTAACAAGTGTGTGTGTGTGTGTGTGTGTAGGGGGGTGTTGTCCTGCAAGAAACTTACAGGTAAAGGCGTCTTTTGCCAAGCCTTGGTCCCAATCCCTGGGACCTACATGGCATAGAGAACCAATGCCCGCAGGTTGTGCCCGACACTGTACACAACATTTGTTTGTTTTTTCTTTTTTGAGACATGGTTTCACCATGCTATGTAGCCTTGGCTGACCTTAAACACAGGTATCTGACTGCCTCAGCCTCCTGAGTGCTGGGTTTAAAGGCATGAGCCACCACACATGGCCACAATTTTTTTTAAGGCAGTAAAAAATATTTTTAAATGTGTATTGTGTATATCTGCCCTCAGAAAACAGAAAGAGCTGTTAGAGACCTTGGAGCTGAGTCACAGGCAAACGTAAGCCTCCTGGTATAAGCACTGGGAACCAAAACCAGGCCCTTTGCAGGAACAGTAATTTCTTAAAAATTACTGAGCCACACCTTACTAGACCTGGATGGAGGTTGGTGGTCCTTGGACTTCCCACAGGGCAGGGAACCCTGATTGCTCTTTGAGCTGAAGAGGGAGGGGAACTTGATTGGGGGAGGGGGAGGGAAATGGGAGGCGGTGGCGGGGAAGAGACAGAAATCTTTAATAAATAAATAAATTTTAAAAAAATTACTGAGCCAGCCGGGCGGTAATGGTGCACGCCTTTAAACCCAGCACTCGGGAGGCAGAGGCAGGTGGATCTCTGTGAGTTCGAGGCTAGCCTGGTCTACAAGAGCTAGTTCCAGGACAGGAACCAAAAGGATAGGGAGAAACCCTATCTCGGAAAAAAAAAAAATTACTGACCCACCTTTTCAGTGGGGCCTTCCTCCACCTTTTTAAATATAGTTTTTTTTTCACAGTGGGTGAAAGTGCCTACTGGCACACCTAAGTTTGACCTGGGACCCAAATAGTGGAAAGAGAAAATAGACTCTTGTAAGTTGTTCCCTGATCTCCAGACTTGTGCGGTAATACATGTGTGCATTTAAGGTCATACACACTAAATAAATAAAATATAATGAAAACCTGTCTTTAGTAGTGTATAGAGGCTGGGGACATAGCCAGTGGTAAAGCAGCAAGGAAGAGGATTTGCGTTCAGATCCCCAGACATTTTACTGATGTAAAAACCTGTAATTACAGTATGCAGGTGGGGCAGAGACAGGAGGGTGCTTGGAACTCACTGATCAGTCAATCCAGCCCTGCTGGCTGGCTCCAAGTTCAGTGACAGAGTCTGCCTCAAAAACAAACAAAAAAATGCAAAGGATGAAAAAAAAAAAACTCACAAAACAAAAAAAACAAAAAACAGTGTAGCCAGGCAGTAGTGGTACAAAACTTTAATCCCAGCACTCAGGAGGTGGATCTGAGTTTGAGGCCAGCCTGGTCTACAGAGCAAGTTCCAGGATAGCACAGCTATCTTGAAAAACAAAGTATCTGAAAAAGACAACTTCTCACCTCTGACCTTTACACCCACACAAACAAACCACTCATACATACAAATTATTATTTTTTAAAATGTACTTACTTTTATGTGTATGAGTGTTCTACCTGTACTTGCATGTCTGTGTACCACGTATGTGCCTAGTGTCTGCGATGTCAGAAAAGGGCGTCAGATTCCCTGGACTTGCAGATGGCTGTGAACTACCTACCATGTGGGTTCCAGCAAGTGCTGTGGAGCACTGACTGAGCTGTCTTCAGCCTCAGTGATGTGCTCTGCAGTCATCAACTTCCAATCCTGACCACACACAGCAGCCAGGCAGGACTTCTGTTTGTCAGAAGACTCAGCTTGGGGCCTTCCAAATGACAACAAAAGAAAACCTATGGGGGCGGAACAGCTCCTAGAACCCCTTTATGATAGTAACCTCAGGTAAAGGGTAGTAAGGAGGGAGATGGTGAAGAACAGGGTAGATTGTGTACGGTAAGACACCAGATCCTAAAAGCTGGGAAGCCCTAAATAAATGTACATTATATGCAAATATGCAGAGACCTAGGAGGACACCCAGAGGTCAGTCCTGAGGTAGGTAGGGTGGAAGAGGACTGGCCCAAGGCTATGTGGATTTGAACCGCCCAGTGCTGGGAGGAGAGGACTGCATTCCAATTCCAGTTCAACAAGTCTACTTTGTTCAACAAAAGGGAAAATAAAGCAAGCACTTACTGCATTCATAGATCTGTTCCAGCTTATCCACAGAAGAAAGGGAGAAAAACTTATACCCGGACTTACTACCAACCGCGAGGGACCTGCAAAAAAGCCAAATCACAAGTAAGAGCTAAGGCATGGAGACAGCAGTCATGCATAAACCAGTACCCACCTTACCTCCCAGTAAACCGGGTTTCTACCAGAAATCACCAGCGTGTTCCGAGCTATCTCACAGGTCTGGATCAGATACGTGGCAGAGGATGCTACAGGCCAGAGGGTTGTCAAGCATAAGGCAGGGCCATGATAGTTAACAAGGTACTGGGACCTGACACAATATGGTTAGTTGGCCCTCCCCTCCCACCTTGTTAGAGACCGGGCTCTCATCACAGCTGCACACACCAGGCTAGATGGCCTCCGATGGTCCAGGAATCCTTGGTTGCTCCCTACCCAACCTTAGGAAGACCGGACACACAGCTGGCTTGATGTGTGCTCTTCAGAGCTGAACTCCCCCTCATTTTAACAGCACGTGCTATCTCCCCAGCCCAATGGTCACACATCCCACATACACGTGTAGGAGGGTATCCGGCTATAGACTTTAAGTATATTTAGGTTTGTCTGTTATCCCTCAATAAAAGCCTGGGGAAAGATGAAAAGTAGTAAAAAATAAACGAACAAAACTCAGAGCTCTAAGTTTGAGACCTCAGCTGTCAGCCAGTGACTGCAGACACACAACTGTTTTGGCGCTCACGGGCCTTCAAGTTCAGTAAGTTGCACAGCGTTCTCCACCCTTAAACCCAGGCTTGGTATCCATCCTCATTTCGGGGCTGCCTCCAGCACCCACTGCACTGTGCTGAGAGGTAGGGTGGGAATGATTCCCACTAAGGGAACTACTTAGACCCTGGGAGGGGAAGACTATCTTTGTTCTTTTCGATGGCTTATATTTGACAGGCCATGTTCACCAACTCCCAGCCTTGGCTAAAAGGCTTGGAGCACAGTGTCTTGGTGACACCAAATGAAGGGGCTTCTGATCAGAAAATTCCATCTCCAGAATGCAACTGACCAAGGCAGCAAGAGCAAGCAGCACATCCAGGCTTCGCCGATGCAAAGGAGGATGGGGGAAAGGAGGGGCTGAGGAGACACAGATCAGACACTGGGGCTATTCCTAATCTAAGCGCCTGGGCAGAGCGGAGGACTTTCAGCCAATTTGTATTGTACCGCAGGACAACACTTGGGGCTACTTTAACAACCAGCTCATCTACTGAACACTTGATGTTCCCAGCCCTCCCAGAGAAGTGGACACACTCCTGGAAGCTGGGGGTGGTAGATAACATTTGCCTATAATTCCAGCATCTGGGAGGCAGAGGCTGAAAGATCAAAAAAAGTTCAGGTCCTCCTTGGCTATAGACCAAAGGCAGCCTAGGCTGCATGAGGCCCTGCATCAAATCACCAAACTGGGGGGAGGAGGGAGGATGAGAAAGGCTCTATGAGCAGTGCTGAAATCTCAGCAGTATGAGCTTGTCTTATAGCATAAAGGACCACAAACTTTCTCCACTAGGTGTTTGTCTTAATACTTCACTATACTAAGTTCTTTGAACCAAGTAATCAGGTCTAGGTATCTGTACACACTGTGAGCAGTAAAAGGTAGCCAAGGTGGTACACACTTTTAATCCCAGCACTCAGAGTCCAGTCTGATCTACACGGCAGATGCCAGGCCAGCCATGTCTTAAATTTAGAAATAAATAAATAAATAAAAGAGAAACAAAACCGTTTTCCAGAAAGGTTAAAAATAAAATCTCAGCAGCTAAGAACGTCTGGAAAATTGGTGTTCAAGAAAATATCTTCTAGACAAACAAGAAAATTTTAATCTCTCTTACTTCAACTAATTCTGAATTTAAAATACAAACCACCCTGGCACTTGGGAGGAAGAAGCAGGAATATCAGCAGTTCAGAACTAGCCTGGGCTTTGGTGAGTCCCTGCCTTACAGTAAAAAATGAAAATACCCGGGGGCTGGAGAGATGGCTCAGAGGTTAAGAGCGCTAATTGCTCTTCCAGAGGTCCTGAGTTCAATTCCCAGCAACCACATGGTGGCTCACAACCATCTATGATGAGATCTGGTGCCCTCTTCTGGCATACAAACATACATGGAAGGAATGTGGTATATATAATAAATAAATCTTTGAAAAAAAAAATGGAAATACCCAAAATACCAAGGACAAAAAGAAAAAAAAAAATCATTCTTAAATTATGTATTTTCCTGTATGTTTTAAAGATGTGTATTTATAGGAGTACATCTACGTGAATGCCTGCCACACGTGTGGGGCAGCTGCAGTGATGTTAACAGGCAGCTCTGAGCAGTGGTTGCTCACGGTCCTCTGGAAGAAGAACAAGGGCTCCTAACTACTGAGCCACGTTTCCAGACCCTCAAAGAAATGTTTCTGTGTTCTTAAGACAAAAGGACACATTCTTATCTCATTTGTTTGAAATGGAATCTAAGATATTATGGCTGGCCTGGGACTTTTAATCCTCCTGCCTCAGTCTTCCTATGTGCTGGGATAGACATGAACATGTCTGCTTTGGCAAATTCTTTTGGGTTCAGGGTTTTGTGTCTCCCCCATCAGATGGCCTGATCATGTGAAATACATACATACTTACATATATATACATAGATACATATATATGAATTCTATGTGAATGATATATGCCTGAATGTATGTATGTAAACTACATGTGTACAGGAACTCTGGGAGCCAGAAGAGGGTACTGGATCTCCTGGAACTAGAGTAACAAACAGGTGGTTGAGACTCAGCATGTGGGTGCTAGGAACCAAAAATCTGGGTCCTCTGCAAGAGCACTAGGTGCTTTTAATTGCTTGAGCCATCTTTCCAGGCCCCTGACCAAAATAATTCAAAGGTATTTTCTGGAGCTGTTAGCATGTGTGAGGCCTGGGTTCAGGGGAAAGTGGATCACTGTGAGTTTGAGGAAGGTCTGGTCTACAAAGCGAGTTCCAGGACAGCCAGAGCTAAACAGTGAAACCCGTCTTGGAAATAAAAAGTTGGGTGGTGGTGATACGTGACCTTTAATCCCAGCACTCAGGAGGAAGAGCAGGCAGATCTTTGAGAGTTCAAGGCCAGCTAGGTCTACAAGAGCTAGTTCCAGGAGCTAGCTCCAAAGCTA
>NW_004949125.1:2409459-2414801 GCF_000317375.1 Microtus ochrogaster | reverse complement strand
AAAAAAAAAAAAAAAAAAAACAAGCAAAAATAAATAAAGATGTTAAGGATGCGGTGGTGCCCACCTCACCTCAGAACTCAGTGGGGAGGTTAGCAAAGGAGGAAGCTCTAAAGTTCAAGGCCAATCACCACTACCACTCTGGCCTTGAGCTACAGAAGACCCCGCCCAACCAACAGAGCCTTGGCTAGAGATTGTTCAATGGTGCTTTTTTTCTTGCAAAGGACCTGAGTTCAATTCCCACCACCCACAACAGGCAACTCACATGCCTTAACTCCAGCATAAAGGATTTGACATGCCTTTGACCTCCTCAAGCATATACTTGTACTCCTTTCTCATCTTCCCCTCCCATGAGTCAAGCCTGTTGCAACATCTTTTTGCTGTTTTATGACGATACGGGAAAGAGCTGCCACACTGACATGATACCTCTATTACTGAATTTGAAGGCTTCCCCTTCACTGTGAGAGTGTGTAGCAGGTGCCCCTCAGCTTCCCAGTCAGTCCATAGGGGCCTTCCCCTGTCATTACCTTCCCCAGGAAAAGGTCACACTGATTATGTGGATGAGTGGGACAAGTCACCACTATAAACAGGAAGCAGAATGCCCCATGGCCACAGTGACCTGTCAGGTACTATGCCTTACTTAGGACAACGACCAGGCCAAGTTCAAGTTCCTGGAGAACCCAGCCCATCCCCACCCCAGACCTGCACCAGAAGCCCCAAGGCCTTTCAGAGCGTCCAAAGCAGATGTCGTTCCTTGGCCAGTTTTCTTAGGGTGCTAACAATGTTCCCAAAGAAGCCCCAGAACTGGGAACTAGGTTGCCCTTGAACACATCACACAGGTTCTGTGAATTGCTGTCCATCCACACTCTGCAGCAATCTGCACTTCTCAACTGTCTGCTTCAAAAAGCAGGCAGAGGGGCAGGCAGTCAAGGCTAATGACCTTCGGAAACCATCTTCAGTTTACAGGCAAATGCACAGCCTTCCAGAATGGTACCTGGAGGAAGACTGGAGGAGAATGAATGCCTCTAGACCATGCCTAACGTTGGGGTGGGGTGAGGGCTGTCCCTTTACTCTAGGCCTCTGGTAAAGGAGGCTTAGAATAGACACAGCCCCCTCTCTGACTTCCCAAAATCCCGCGGAAAAACTTAGTCCTGATGGTCCCCGGGTGCTATTGACGGGAAGGGTTTTCCTCCCACCCAGACAGCACTGCTTAGTTAGGAGGCTGCAACAGGTGCCGATAGCTTTCGCGGGGCTGGCTTTGTGCTGTATTGCATACAAAACACAGTATTTAGCAATCTGAATATGTTTGTGAGGTTACACTTGCGTGTCGGTGTATATTTAATGAAGTACGGTCTCTCCCTGAACCCCAGAGTTTACTGACTGCTAATCTAACTAGTCAGGGATCTCCTCTCGATAGCTGCCTAGCTTTTCTGTGGGTACTGGGATCTCAACTCCAGCCCTCACGGTTGTGTTTTAGCCATTGAGTCATCTCTCCAGCGCCCTAGTGGCTTTAACTTGTACAGATGCACACTATACTTCTATACTCAGGGTCTTCAGAGGTAGAAAAGACACACTGTGGTAGAACAGAAAGAACACTAGGAGAGAACACTCAGCAGACAAGAGCCTATTCCTGCCCCATTCCACCATTACCACTCCTAAGATCCAGAAAGGGCCAGACCTTTCTGAACTTCACCGTCTAGTCTGTGGCGGAACCAGGTGACCCACATCCTCCCAAATCTCTAGACATCTCCCTGATCTTGAGAATATCGAGAAAGTCCAATTGAGCACCTGTTGCTCCTTCATACAGGTGCCTGCCATTCTCCAATTTAACTTTTAATTGAAGAAAAACAAAAAACCTCAGTCTCTATCTTGCTAATGCTATTCTGTCAGCAGCAGCCAACTACTCAGTGTGATGCCAAGTGACCCATTCCTCCTCCTCTGACATCACTTCCTCTTACTCACTTCCCAAGATGGCTATTCTCCTTCCAGTCCTATAACTCATCCTTCCTTCCTCAGAAGCCTCATCTATTTACCACCTCCCAGGTATGCCAACGAGCCAGTCTTGAAGAACCACATTGGGACCTAAGGCAGATCAGTCTGGCAAAACAGGAGGTCGCATGAAGGTTCTCTTTTACTCCAGGAATAGCCCACCTTACCCCCACCTTCCTTCCACCCCCTTGGAGCACCCAGGCCCTCTAAGGACAAAGTCTCTCTAGTTCGAAGGTCTGGGTTTCTGCAGTTTGGTTGTCTGGAGGAGACAAAGTTACCTGTCAGAAAGAATGGCAGAGAAGTAAAAAGAAAAAGAGAAACCATGAGAGCGATAGAAGATGCAGAGAAATAGGGAGGTGAGCAATGAATGCCCAGGGCGGCCGAGAAACCCATTCCGGGTGACCGGCACAAACCGGCGTGCACAGTTCCTTCCCGACTCTGCAAAAGGCTAGGTTTGAGGACAGGTGGATGGGAACGTCTCGTGTTCCATCACCTCCCCCGGCCCAGGAGGCAGCAGCTCTCCGGCGGTCGCGCGGGCTCAGAACCCCCTTAGACACCCCTCAACTCGATCCAAGCCCCGACCTCTGACCCGGCCCCGTGCCCAAGCCCGGCCTTACGTGTTATCCTGGTTGAAGTTGGCGAACAGCAGCTGGCCGGCGCCGGCCTCTCCGCTCTGGCTCGCCAGGTTCATGGCTGCGCGCGCGCGACGGGCTCGGACCCCCTTCGCGGGAGCGCGCGTGGCGCAACTCGGGCGGCCCGCGGGAGCGTGTTCCACTCAGGATCTGCGCCCGGTCCGGCTTGCTCCTTCGCTCGCCGCCACTCGCTGAGTGGGGACCAACCGCCGCCTCATCCCGTCCACACTCTTGTTTATGCTCCAGAGCCGGGACGGGCTACGCGCTTGCGCGGCCCCGCCCACCCTCGCTACGCACGCAGGCGTACGGCGCAGACCCGCCGCGTAGGCCCCGCCTCTTCACCGCGGGCTCCGGAGGGGGTTTCCGGTCGCTAACGCATGCTTGAAGAGGCGCCGGCGGGCGCGCCTGCGCGTGGCCCAGAGTGGGCTGGTCCTTGCCCTCTGCAAATGCGGGGTTACCTCGTTGGTCCTGGTGCACTGATCATTGTTCTGGGGGGCCTGTGCACATCGCTTTGGGCATAGAGCATCTACGTTTTACAGATTTGAAAAGCGAGAACTGTAAACTATCAAATGTTAGATCTGAGACTGGAAACGATTTCTCCAAGGCGTGTGCCGTCAGGAGTCTACTTTAAATGTACTAATTCATGCAAACAGTTTACGGGAAGCATCTTCCCTCCCTCCTTCCCTCTTGCCCTTCCTCTCTCCTCTTTCCTTCGCGCCCTTCCCCCAAGAGGATGGGAACGCCCGTGTTGGCAAAGGTCCTGGAGAAGAGCGAAGCTTTTTTGTTCAGCATGAGTTTGGGTGAGAAGACAAGAAAGCAGAAAGAATGAACAGCAGGTGGCAGGGGTCTCTGGACACTGTTAAAACTGAACCTGTAGGCAAGAAGCTATGACTCCCAAACTCTAGGCTGTTCTTGAGGATAGAGGGAAGTTAGTACAGCCCCAGGGACAAGGACAGTTGTTGAAGAAAATATGACACAGCCCGCCCTCCCTCGAACTGAGATAGGGTCCCATATGTGTCCTAGATTGGCTTTGAACTCTGTAGCTCAGGTGGACTCTTTTTCTCTGTGTGTGTGGGTTTTTTTTTGTTTTTTTGTTTTTTTTTTGTTATTTTCCAGACAGGGTTTCTCTGTGGCTTTGGAGCCTGTCCTGGAACTAGTTCTGTAGACCAGGCTGGTCTCGAACTCACAGAGATCCGCCTGCCTCTGCCTCCCGAGTGTTGGGATTAAAGGCTTGCGCCACCATCGCCCGGCTTTGTTTTGTTTTTCGAGACAGGGTTTCTCTGTGGTTTTGGAGCCTGTCCTGGAACTAGCTCTTGTAGACCAGGATGGTCTCGAACTCACAGAGATCCGCCTGCCTTGCTGGGATTAAAGGCGTGCACTACCACCGCCCGGCTGTTGTGTTTTTTTTGAGACAAGTTTTCTGTGTAACAGCTCCTAGCTGTCCTGGAATTAGCTTTTGTAGACCAGGCTGGCCTCAAACTCACAGAGATCCTCCTACCTCTGCCTCCCGAGTGCTAGGACTAAAAACGTGCGCCAACACGGCCCGGTCTTGGACTTTTATTTATCTTGAGTCTACCTTGGTGGCACACGCCTTTAATCCCAGCACTTGGTAGGCAGAGGCAGGCAGATCTCTGTGAGTTCGAGACCAGCCTGGTCTACAAGAGCTAGTTCCAGGACAGGCTCCAAAGCTACAGAGAAACCCTGTCTCTAAAGTCGAAACAAAAAACATTCTTTTGTTTTGGCCTTTGGAGACCTTGGCTGGCCTGGAACTAAACCTTGTAGACCAGGTTTACCTTCAACGTATAGAGATTCACCAGCCTCTGCCTCCGAAGTGCAGGAATTAAACGTACTACCTTGCCTGGCTGTTTGTTTTAGAAATTGAGAGTTTCCTATAGTACGTTCTGATCATAGTCAACCTTACTACCCAGATTGTAGATCTGAGTGGTGAGAGTCACCTAACTTGGTGTCTGCCTTCCTTTCTCTCTTTTCCTTCCTTCCTTTCTTTCTCGTTCTCTTTTTCTTTCCTTCTTTTTTTGGGGGGGTGGGAGTGTGTGTCAAGACAGGGTTTCTCTGTAGCTTTGGAGCCTGTCCTGGAACTCATTCTGTAGACCATGCTGACCTCCAGCTCACAGAGATCCGCCTGAGTGCTGGGATCAAAGGCATGCGCCTCTACTGCCTGGCTTTCTTTTTTAAACCCATCAAGTTCATTTTGTGCTGCCTATATATTTGGCCTTCCACTGGAATGTGGTCACCCTATCAAGGACCATATCTTTTTTTTCATTTATAAACTTTATTAGAAGCTTTGGTTTTCTGATCATTATCTTTGTGCTATTTTATATGTCATATACTTTGGCTTTCGATGAATTGCTCTGTGTCTGTGAAGCTGAAAGCATACATTAAGTCTCAGACTACCCTAGAGTTAAGAGTCTTCATTATTCCTTCTTTGGTTGAATTCCATTTTCTCTCTTTTAAAAATATTTTTTCTTTTGTTTGTATGTGTATATGTCTGTGTAAGTATATGTCACATATGTGTGTGGGTACCCCATGAAGGCAAGAAGGTATTAGGTCCCCTGGAACTGGGGTTACAGGCCTCTGTGAGCCTCCTGACAACAGTTCTGGAAAGAACAGCAAGTGCTTTTACCCACAAGCCATCTCTCCAGCCTGCAGGGTTCCTGTTTTTTATCTTGCCTTCATGGTGTTCATTTGTTCTTTATTTTTTTTTTT
>NW_004949125.1:2408441-2409044 GCF_000317375.1 Microtus ochrogaster | reverse complement strand
AAGTCATAGACTATGAAGGAGTCAAGCTGTGGTACTGACCTCGAAGTTTCATCCCTACTGGCTATTGTGTGAAGTTCTTTGTATTCTTTTTAGGGAGTAGCTCTTGTAGACCAGGCTGGTCTCGAACTCACAGAGATCCGCCTGCCTCTGCCTCCCAAGTGCTGGCATTAAAGGCGTGCGCCACCACCTCCTGGCTTCATTTGTTCTTTAGATAGAAGGAACTAGCTAAGCACGTGCTGGAGATGAAACAGCTGAGCTCACAGTTGCTGCCCCGTGTCTGCTTTCCAAGGACCACATCCTTGAAGAAAACCAACTCCCCTGTTGCCAGCAGCAGTCAGTTGCCAATTGCTTTTCAGCTAGGGGTGGGGCTTCATGCCGATCTTTCCCGTGACCAGACTCTGACTTGATCTGTGTGTGTCATGTTTGTACATGGTGCTGCAACTGCTCCGAGTTCCCATGTGCTGGGTCCTGCTGTTTTCTTGTGGACGTCCTTCATCCATCGCCCCTGGCTCCTTCAGTCTTTTTGACTCTTCTTCTACAATGGTCCCTGAGCCTTAGGAGGAGGGGTGTGGGATAAATGTCCCATTTAGGGCTGAGCATTCC
>NW_004949125.1:2406260-2407381 GCF_000317375.1 Microtus ochrogaster | reverse complement strand
TCGGTCAGTGGTGGGTCTCTGTGTTAGTCGCCATCTTCAGCAGATAGTAACTTCTCTGAGGAGAGTTGAGATGCACTAGCCTATGGATTAACAGGAAGGCACTAGGCGATCGGTTTAATACCATGTTCATTTAGCAGAATGGTGGTGGTAGATCCACCTTATGACTTGCCTGCCCATGGGTTTGACCCTGATAATGGTTCTGGGTATGGGTTTTATTTTGTGGAGCAGCCCTTAAATCCAATCAATATTATTGGCACAAGGAAATACTTTCTGAACAGGACCCCAGTAACCCAGGCATTAAGACCAACAATTAACCTCAGGAGACTAACAAAGTTTTTTATGGCAAAGGACATCACTGTTTAAGGGAAGAAGACTAAAATGGGGACAAATCTTTAGAAGCTATACATCTGTCAGAGGGTTACTATCTAGAATATGCAAAGAGCTGAAAAAAAAACTAAACATCAAGAAAAAAACCCATTAAAAATGGGACATGGAGTCGGGCAAGGTGATGTACACCTTTAATCCCAGCACTCGGGAGGCAGAGGCAGGTGCATCTCTGTGAGTTCAAGGCTAGCCTGGTCTACAGAGGGAGTTTCAGAACAGGCTCTAAAGCTACAACAAAGAGAAACCCTGTGTCGAAAAACCAAAATAAATAAACAACCAAACAACAACAAAACGCTAGCATGGATGTAGGGAAAGGGGGATTCCTATTCGGGACTGGTGGGAATTCATTTGTACAACCGCTGTGGAAATCAGTGCGGATGCATCTCAAAGGGCTAGAACCAGATCAGCTACATGACTCTGTTCTATCACCCTTGGGCATATTCCCAAAGGACTCTCTTACTACGGAGATCCCTGCCCATCTATGTCCATTGCTGCTCTGTTCCTAATAGGTGGGAAATGGAAACCGCTTACATGCCCATCAACTAATGAGTGGACAATGAAAATGTGGTTCATTTACACAATGGATATTATTCAACTGTTCAGAAAACCAAAAATGGGCCTGGCGGTGGTGGTCCACGCCTTTAATCCCAGCATTTGGGAGGCAGAGGCAGGCAGATCTCTGTGAGTTCGAGGCCAGCCTGGTCTACAAGAGCTAGTTCCAGGACAGGCACCAAAGC
>NW_004949125.1:2392567-2405850 GCF_000317375.1 Microtus ochrogaster | reverse complement strand
CCAGGACAGGCTCCAAAGCTACAGAGAAACCCTGTCTCGAAAAACCAAAAAGAAAAAAAGAAAAGAAAAAGCCGTCTGGGAACTCACGACTGTAGGAGCTCCCACACTGGACAGATATCCGTGGAGCTAAATGGTGCTACTCTCTAGCAGGGCAACAAGGACCCACTAGACTGCACAGACATACAGATAAAAAGTCCAGTGCGGGAATGAGTCACCGCTTTCAGAGTTGGGCAGTGAGGTCCAGAGGCCCCAACATGACAGGCTACTACCAATGGTTGCCCTCCAGAACTTGATGGTTCTTGGCTGAAGACACCATGTATTCAAGTCATAGACTATGAAGGAGTCAAGCTGTGGTACTGACCTCGAAGTTTCATCCCTACTGGCTATTGTGTGAAGTTCTTTGTATTCTTTTTGGGGGGGGGAACCACCCAGATCCCAAATAAATCACACACTGAGGCTTCTTCTTAGTTAAGAATGCCCAGCCTTAGCTTTACTTGTTTCTGGCCAGCTTTTCTTCTTCCTTCCTTCCCTTCCTTTTTTTTCCTTTTTGGTTTTTTTCGAGACAGGGTTTCTCTGTAGCTTTGGAGTATGTTCTGGAACTAGCTCTTGTAGACCAGGCTCAGACTATCAGAGATTGCCTTGCCTCTGTCTCCCGAGTGCCTCCCAAGTGCTGGAATTAAAGGCGTGTGCCACCACCACCCAGCCTGGCTAGCTTTTCTTAATTTGTATTATTCCGACTACCTTTTGCCTCTGGGCTTTTATCTTTCTCTATTTCCGTATACCTTTCTTTCCTTCTTTCTCTGTGGTTTGCTGTGAAGCTGAGTGGCTGACCCCTGATGTCCTCCTCTCCTTGTTCTCTCGCTCCTCGTTCTCCCTCCTCCCAGAGTTCTCCTTTTTTTTAAAAAATTTATTTATTTATTTAATATACAACATTCCTTCCATGTCTGCTTGCATGCCAGAAGAGGGCACCAGATCTCATTATAGATGGCTGTGAGCCACCATATGGTTGCTGGGAATTGAACTCAGGACCATTTGGAAGAGCAGTCAGTGCTCTTAACCTCTGAGCCATCTCTCCAGCCCCAGAGTTCTCCTTCTCTTTATCCTCTCTGCCTGCCAGCCCCACCTGTCCTTTCTCCTGCCTCGCTATTTATCTCTTTATTAGGACCCTCAGGTGTTTTAGACAGGCACAGAAACACAGCTTCGCAGTGTTAAACAAATGCAGCCTATGCAAAAATCAGACCCCTGAAAATGCTCCCCAAACAGGCTAGCTTTCATAGAGTTGGAAGGTCCTCTGCACACTGCCTGAGCAGATAAACAGTCATCAGTCTTACCCTATGAGCCATGTGCACTGGCACAGGAGCGCAGGAATGCCATGGAAGTAACCGAGATGGCCTCTCCAGTAAAAGGAATAAATTCCTCCATTAACTCAGCACCTGGAGATTATTTGAAGCATGCTTAACTGCTGTGCGGGGACTGACCTGACTGGCGTGGCTGGCCTCAAACTCAGACACCTGTCTGCTTCTGTCTCTGGAGTGTTGGGATTCAAGGCCTTTGCCGTCACACAGGGCTGTTGTCTGTTTTGTGAAAAGATTTCAGGACTGCCCGGTTGTCTCCACCGCACCGTGTAGATAAAACTGACCTGAAACTCCCCATTGTCTTGCCTCCACTGAACTGGGAACATAGGGGTGTACCACTGCACCCAGTTTTCTGAGTTTATGTGGTGCTGGGCATCAAACCCAGGACTTTGAGCAAGCTAGCAAGGGCAGGCGCTCCAGCTGAGCTCCCTCTCCAGGTCTCCAGACTTTTCCTTGATGATGCAATTGAAAAGTAAACTGTTTCGTTGTTTTTTAAGTTTCATGTTCGAAGTGGGTGATGGGGATGACAGTCAGGCTGCATACATGTTAGGCAAGTGTTCCACCCACTAGACACCCCCTCTTTGTTGCTTTGTTTGTTTGTTTTTCGAAACTGAGTTTCTCAGTGTAATCCTGGCTGTCCAGGAACTCTCTCTGTAGATCAGGCTGGCCTTGAACTCACAGAGATCACCCGGCCTCTGTCACCCGAGTACAGGGATTAACCCAAGTTTTTAATGCCTATCTGCTCCTGTGATCTAGTGATGCTGGGCCAGGCAGGGGAGCCTTGCCAGGTCCACCCACGGGTTATCTCTGCTCCTGAGTGGGTGTAGCCTATTACAAGGGCATCCCTCTCCGGTCCTCTGCGCTGTTGCTGACCCAGGAAGAACCTTCCTTGGCTTACTGTTCTCCACGCTTCAGTGCCTTCCACTGAAGTTAACGGCTGGTTTAAGATAAAGTCAGTCCCTTGGGGCAAAACCATGGAAAGCCTATCCTTAAAGCTGTCCCAGGGCAGAACCTAGGGACAGGCAGCTGGCTGGGGCTGAGATGGGCTTTTCTTTTTCTTTTTGTCTTTTCTAGACAGGGTTTCTTTGTGTAGCCCTGGAGGTCCTGGAACTCACTCTGTAGCCCAGGCTGGCCTCGAACTCACAGATCCGCTGCTTCTGCTTCCTGAGTGCTGGGATTAAAGGCGTGCGCCACCACAACCCAGCTTTTCTTGCTTGCTTTACAAATGAGATGTCGGTGAGGCTGGGTGTGGCCACTGATCTTCTTGGATTTGTTTTGTTTTGAATGTATCTATACTTTATTGCTCGACTTACGACGTCTGTGGAGGTCAGAAGACAGCTTTGGGGAGCCAGTTCTCTCCTGCCACTGTTCATCATGGGGGTGTCAAGCTCAGATCCCCAGGCTTATAGGGCAAGCACTTTTATCCACTGAGCCCTATCTCTGGCCCTCCTGTTGTGGAATATTTGCTTAACTAAGTAAAGATACGTTGCATTTGCATTAATTAAATACAATTAACCTAGGTTCAGGATGGCGCGATTAGCAACTAGCTGACAGGAAGAAGCAGAGAGGAGCAGAAGTGGGTTTGTTAGTTGGGGTAGTGTGGAAGGAGAGAGGCTTTCGGGAGGCCAGCTAAGAGAGAAAGCATGTCGCTACTCTATCTCTCTGAACTCACAGGTTTTCACCCGAGACTTTGAATCTCAAGTTTTATTGGAACAGAAGAGACTTAGTTGAAGCCATTGTCTACGGGAACAGAATTCTCCTAGGCTAACTCCTTGGCAGCCAGGCTGTTAGTAGTTTAAACCCCAGCTACTCTGATGAAGGTAAAACAGTACCCTTTCCTCCCTTTCTCTTTTTGAGGCAGGGTCTCATACAACCCATGCTGGCTCTGAATTCCCCCTGTAGCTCATGATGATATTAAACTCCTTTTAAAAAATAGCATTTTATGTGTATGAGTGTTTTGCCTGCATGTATGTATGTGCACACGTGTGTAGTACCTGTGGAGGTCAGAAGAGGGCATTGGAAGAGCGGCCGTGTGGGTGCTGGGAAGGAACATCCCCATCCTCTGCGAGAGCAACAAGGGCTCCTAACCCCTAAGTCAACTCTCAAGCTCTGTGACCTTGAACTCCTGATTCTATCTGTACCTCTAAAATGCTGGGGTTGCAGGCACAGGCATGTACACTGCGCCTCACCTTGATCTTGCTATTCCCAGTCAACTGACCTTGAAGTCTTCATCCTCCTGCCTCAGCCTCTGGAATTCTGGAATTAAAGATGAGTGCCACCTTGCTGTGCTTGGCCTTGAGTTTCTGACCTTCCTGCCTCCACCTCCTCTGTGCTGGGATTACGGGTGCGGGTGCGTGGCTCTCTGCCTGGTTTATTCTGCTCTGGGCAGGGAACTTGGGGCCCCGTGCATACCCGACCCGCCTTTAACAGAGAGCTACAACCTTATGTTTCCCAGCAATATTTTTCCCACCTCTTGCCTGCTATTCTACTATACAGTACATGTCTATGTTTAAAATATCATTTCCCAGTGGATAAGTGTCTATAATGCCCATTTTCCCACGGTTCAGACGTCACGTTTCCTCTCTACCAAGTCCCTAGGGAGCTAATTTGATCCTGTGGCTTTAAATACCATCTCAGTTCTTTATGACCCCAAAGTAGCAGGACATCGTTATTCAGAAGGAAGCAGTAGCATGGGTCTGAGAGAGAGAGTCTTTTGGTCAAAAGTCACAGCCAGGAGACACGGCTTGCACCCCAGGACTAAGAACACAAGCTGCTCCATTCCAGTTCAGGCAGCGCACAGACACCTCTACCTCCAGCTCCATAGGGTCAGACGCCCTCTCCTGACCTCCCTGAGCAGCTGCACTCTGTGTACACAGCGGCACATGCAGAAACACACTCACCCCACCCTCCCCGCAGAGAGCCACATGAGTCCTCAGCAGCCACCGAGATGCTTTGGGTTTCCACCTGTCTTCCTTCTGTCCATTCGACTCCCTCAAGCTGCAGAATGTTCCAGCCAACTGTTCACTTGACCAGAGTTCCACCTGGAGCTCTCCTACATTGAAAAACCCAAACCTGACCTATCTCGCCTGGTATAGGAGCTTGCCTCAGGAGCCTCGGGGCCTGAGTTTGGTTCCTTGAACCCGTGTTAAGGTGAAAGGAGAGAGCTGACTCTCTAGAGTTGTCCTCTGGCCTTCAAAGGTGTGCGGTGGCAATGCACACCCCTGTCTCCTGCTCCCTCCCCCCCATACACACACACACACACAGAGTCAGTGAGAACAGACTCCATCCAGCGTGCAAAAGCCCTGGGTTCCATCCCCATCATCGTATACACTGGGGCTGGCCATGCAGGCCTGTTGTTATTCCAGCACTAGGGAGGGGGAGGCAAGAGTCGTGAGTAGGGAGTTCAAGGCCAGCCAGGGCTATCTGAGAACATCTTAATAAAAGAAAACCTAACTATTGCATGATATGATAATTAAGTTAATATAATACATTTTCGTGGATGCTCTAAGCCTGTGGCTCCCTAACACCGAAACCCTTTAACACAGTCCCTCATGTTGTGGTGACCCCCAACCATAAAATTTACTTGTTGCTACTTCATAACTGTAATTTTTAAAAGATTTATTTATTTATTTATATTTTTGTGCTCTTGGGTTTTGCCTGTATGCATGTCTGTATGAGGGTATTGGATCCCCTGAACTTGGAATTACAGGCAGTTAAGAGCTGCCATGTGGGTTCTGGAAATAGAACCCATGTCCCCTGGAAGAGCAGCCATCTCTCCAGCCCCCCCAAATTCAGTTTTTAAGTGGGTACTGTGGATCTGAACTCTGCTCCTCCGGCTTGCCCAGCAGGCACTTTATCTACTTAGCCATCTCTCCATTCCTTATAACTGCAATTTTGCTACTCTTTTGATTCATACTGCAAGTATCAGACATATGATCCCCGCAAAAGTGTCTCGCGACCCACAGGTTGAGAAACACTGCTCTGACTAAATTGTAGACCTTTTTCTATCCAGAATCATCATAGTGTTATTTTACTAGTGGCCACCAGAGGGCACCACGGTCCAGGAAATTGTTGCACTGTGGCTTCCCTCCTAAGCTAGGCTCAAGCTCCTCACTCTGCACACCCGGGCAGAAGCTCCGAGAAGGGATGGGTGTTGGGTCTCACGGTGAGTTTCCAGAATTTTAAGTACAGAACATTTAATTAATTAATTAATTTTTTATTTAAATGCATATATATCTGTGTACCATGTATGTGCCTGGTGCTCTTGGAGGTCAGAAGAGAGTGTTGGATCCCCTGGAACTGGAGATTTGGGTGTTTGACCTTCAAAACATGGGTGCTGGGAAACAAACCCAGGTCCACTGGAAGAGCAGCTAGGTAAGGCTGGAGGTAGATGCAGGAGGATTCCAAGTTTCATACCTGCTGGGGTTGCAAAGTGAATTCAAAGCCAGTCTGAACAATGTGGTGAGACCCTGATTCAAAAACCAAATAAATACTCCTTCTCCCTTTTTTAAATAAGAGAGGTAAGGGGAGGGAGGAGAGGAGAGGGGAACTACATGTATGCCTGGTTTAAGGTTCTGATCCCAGAATTTGGGCAGCTGAGGCAGGAGGATTTCCAGTCCAGAGCTAGCCTAGGCTACGTAGCAACACCCTGTTTCAGAAAAAGAAAGATGGGCTGGGCCTGTAGCTTGTAGAAGGCTTGCCTAGCATTCCTGAAGCCAGGCAAAAAACTGGGTGATGGTGGGGCTGGAGAGATGGCTCAGAGGTTAAGAGCATTGCTTGCTCTTCCAAAGGTCCTGAGTTCAATTCCCAGCAACCACATGGATTCCCAGCAATCACAACCATCTGTAATGGGGTCTGGTGCCCTCTTCTGGCCTGCAGGCATACACACAGACAGAATACTGTATACATAATAAATAAATAAGTATTTTTTAAAAACCTGGGTGATGGTGATGTACACACCTGCAACCCCAATATTTTAGAGGTGAAAACAGGAATATCAGGAGTTCAAGGTCATCCTCAGCCCCAGAGGGAATTAGAGGCTATCCTGGACTGCCTGAGACCCTCTCTCTCAAAACAAACAACCAGGACTGGCTGAGGCAAAGGTACTTGCCATCAAGCCTGATGGCGAATACTGGCTCCAGGACCCATACCGTGGAAGAAGATAACAAGTGCTCACACATTGTCTCCCTACTCCCCTGCCCCTGACAAATAACTAAATGTAATAAAAAGTTAAAGCAGAACAACAACAAAAAATCCCACCTGGTTCCAGGCAGCAGCCGCCTAAAACTAAAAACCCAGATCCTAGCCCCTGCTACAAATGAGTCCACCCAAGTCCGATCCTGGAAAGTGCTTTTCTCATCTCAGCCCAGAGCCCCCAGACTCCAGGAAGCTGCCCCATAGCCCCCAGACTTCAGGAAGCCGCCCCAGAGCCCCCAGACTTCAGGAAGCCGCCCCAGAGCCCCCAGACTCCAGGATGCCCTAGGTTGACTCCAGGCGCAGGCCCATATTGTTGGTCTTTGATGCTGAGGGGGGATGGAGAGGGTGTAGAGGCTCAGTGCTGGCTTGACTGAGGCACAGAGGGAGGGGCACCTTCAAGTTCCGAAGCTTTGTCGAGCTTAGTGCTGGGCCTAGAAGAAGAAATGGAATTCTCTCAGGAAAGGACTGGGCAGTGGGAATTGCATGGGGAGGGTGAGAGGGAAGTCATTTGGTGTCATCTGGACTGTACCAACTAGACAGGGGGATGGTTGAAGGGGGGCGTGCAGGGACCAGCCCTAAGCTCTGGCTTTGCTGCAACCCTGTAGCAACACAGGGCAGCATGAAAGGGAGCTAAGGGAGCAGGTTAGCCCTCCCCTGCCTGAGACACTCTGCATGGGTGTCAGGCTTTATTATGTACTAATTTCTTTTGATTTGAAATATTCCCTCCCAGGAAGAAGGCAGACTCCTTAAGACACAGGAAGTAAACAATTTACAGATCTCAGGAAGTACCTGAAGTTACAAGGCTTCACAGGACCCTAGACTAAGGTTACAGATGTAGCTATGGTGGGTTGCCTGGGAGAGGAAACTAAGCCGTCTGGAAGTTGTGCAGAGAGCTCTAGGGATGCAGCTTTTGTGAATCCTCGCCCGCCATGCTGGGGTGGACTTTTCAGGCATTCGGATACCTTTGAGTAGTCCTGCTCTTCCAGGTCACTCCCCACCCACATTCCTGCCTGTAGCCCCAGGAAACGCCCTATTCGTGGAGTTGAATGTTGACAGAATCATTACTTTGTTCTGTCGTTGGCTTCCCATGTGGGGCAAATAGATGTTTGTTCTTGCATCCCCCAGGAAAAGTTGAACACCAGGGCTCTGTCCACGGAAGCTTCTGGAGGGATCTCCTTTCACTCTCCTGTCCCCAGCACCCTCTCTTCAGAACTGATGTTTTGCAGAACCCCAAGGAAAGAAATGTTCAGCTCTGCTCACTGGGAGAAGGAGCCTCAGAGCTCCCTGGGAGGAAGCCTCCCGCCTCCAGGGCAGCATGGCATGCCATGCTCTGGCGTGCCAGTGATGACGAGGGAGGGATGGACAGCTACCTCCTACCCGGTGGGTCACGAGGACACCACTCTGTAGAAAGAGCATGTGAATCTAAGCCAGGTTCGTGGCTACCCCTGGTGATCCCAGCACTTGGAGGTTAAGGCAGGAGGATCACCGTGCCAGGCTTTCTCTTTTAGGACACCAATCAGCTCTCAAATCATGACATGGAGACTTATTATTAGTTTTGAAAGCTCGGCCTGGCTTAGGCTCGTTTTTGGCTAGCTCTTTTAACTTAAATTAACCCATTTCTCTTTATCTGCCTTTGCCTCAGGTCTTATTTCCTTTCCTACTTCTGTGTATATTACTTTCACAGCTTCTCGTGTTTGTCTGTGTGGCAGCTGTGTGGCTTCTGGCCCCTGGCGTCTCCCTCCTTCTCTCCTCCTCCTCCTCCTCTTCTTCTTCTCATTCTTCTGGAGCCTGGATTTCTTCTCCTATTTATTTTCTCTGCCTGGCAAACCTCTCCTAGCCTTTCTCCTGCCTGGTTATTGGCCGTTCAGCTTTTTATTACACCAATCAGGTGTCTTAGGCAGGCAAATGAAACAGACGCTGCTCATCTTTACATAATTAAACACACAGTCTTACATTGTTAAACAAATGCAGCGTAGACAAAGGTAAACACCTCTGCCTAGTTAAATTAATATTAAACAACAGATATATCCAGTGTGTTCAAGGTCAGTGTGGGCTACACAGGAGATCCTCTCCCCAAAAGAAAACAGTGGATCAGTGAGTAGACTCAGCAGGGTAAAGGGGCTTGCTGCCAAGCCCCACGACCACCTGAGGGTGATTTCAGGAATCCATCTGGTGGGAAGAGAGAGGAGGCTCTTGAACGTTGTCTTCTGGTCTCCACATCCATTCCATGGCACACATGCAAGTGTATTATACCCACACAACAAATAAATAAACGTAAAAGAAAATTAAATGAAACAGAACACTCCAATACCGGCATGATTCCACTCCCAGGAAATCCTACAAGAGGCAAAGCTAGAGCTGGATGTGGTGGCTGGTGCCTATAATAACCCAGTCCTTGATGAGTGGAGGCAGGGGGATCGCTGATGTTAGGTGGAGGGTGACTTGAAGGGATGTGTACAAGTTCTAGATCAGCCTTCACTCTGTGACACACTTTCAAACAGGCAAATTTTGTGTCCAGCATGGTTTGGCCCTAGAATCTGACTGGGGCAGTGAAGGAATGCAGAAGGAAGACAGAAAGACAGACAGACAGACAGACACACATATGGAAAGCTGGCGTGAGGTGGGCACCAAAACTGGAACAACCCGGAACCTCAAATGTGTACGAGGTAGAGCCCAAGAGGAGGAGTGAGCTAGTATTGGTGGGAGTTCTGAGCAGGAGAGTCGCAGGCTGCTCTCATCCTGGAAAGAAGCTGTAGCTGCTGGTTTTACACGACCAACATCAGTGCTCAGACCAGAGGAAGGTGTTGGCAGTTCCCACGGGTCTGAGGAATCTGTCCTTGTCAATAATACAAATCCACTCGGGATTTCCTCCTCTCCTCATCCACTCAGGACCCCACCCTCTCCTCACCCACTCAGGACCCCACCCTCTGCTCACCCACTCAGGACCCCACCCTCTCCTCTCACCCAGTCAGGACCCCACCCTCTCCTCATCCACTCAGGACCCCACCCTCTGCTCACACTTTTTCTCACAGTTTCTTTGGCTTCCACAGTAATAACCAAAATTTCAGAATATTTTTAAGATTCATAGTAAAACATCAGCCATCTATTTCGCCTTTCTCAACCAGCTGCTTCCCGCTCTGAGTCTGTTTTCCCGTCATTCTCTAGGTGTCTCCCCACTTCCTCCTGTCTCCTTGACTGACGTTTCCCTCTGGCTACATCTCCTCCTCACCTGAACGCTCTACCTTCCTTCCAGGCTGTCTTCCCCCTCTGCCACTCAGTGTGCCAACTCCTACCCTGTCCTTCAGGTCTGTTTCTTACCTTGCTTCCTCTTTTCTTACCTGGCTAGCTTCCGCACAAAACTAGGCAGAGAAACCAACCTCCCTCCCTCCCTCCCTCCCATCTCTCACCACCCAGACCAGCGCTGATCAAAAAGAAAAAGAAAAAAAAAAGCTCTTGAAGGAACCCCAGCCAGGTTCCTGTGAGTCCTCTCCTCATCTTGGCTTCTGGAGCTCACTGGGACACCTAGCTCTTTGGCCGCATCCTGGGATGACCCATGCACTCTGAATGATCTCTCCCTGCCAGAGAGAGGTTAAGGCTGTGAAAGAATTGAGTTTGTTCCATCCCACAGGGATTGTAGCCACCAGCACTGATAAGCCTTTGGCAAACCAATAGGGTTTCATGGGAACCAATGCCCCTCCTCCCTCAGTTTCTCTGCTGCTCCCACAGAGCCTCCTCCCAGCTCTTTCCCCACTGCTCACTTTTTTCTTTCCATTTCTTCTTTTAAAAGATTTTTTTTTTTTTTTAAGATTTGGTGTAGTCCACAAAGTAACCTTAAACTTACTGTAGCATTGAGGCTGGCCTTGAACTTCTCATCCTGCCTCTGTTCCCCAAGTTCTGGGATCTCAGGAGTTCCGTATTCCTCATCTTTAGACTGTCCAAAGCGAGCTGGGCATCGTGGCACACACTTGTGATCCCGCCTCTCTGGAAGCGGAGGGAAGAAGAGTTTAGGTACCAAGGTAACCTGGGCTATGTAGTAAGACCAGGTACATTGTAGAAAGACTGGGTCTCAGAAAACTAGGGCTGGAGGAGCAGGTCAGTGGTGGGAAAATATTTTGGTTGTTTAAGGCCCTGATTTGCTCTCAGCTCTGCAAAAATCAATCAATGAGAAAGGTAAGGGGCTAGGAAGATGCTTAGACCACAAAGTGCTTGGTGTATAAGCCTGAGGACCTGAGTTCTTGCATATAAACAGAGAAAGCTGTGGTGGCCAACACTCCAGGAAGACAGAGGCAGGAGGATACCTGGGACTTCATGGTCAGCCTGACTAGCTGAATTGCCAGACTCCACAACAGTGAGAATCCTGATTCAAAAACCGAGAAAGGGTGAGATGGTGCCGTGGGTAAGGCGCTTACCGTCAAGGCTAGTGATCTGAGTGTGAACCCTGGACCCTCACTGTGCAAAGAGGGAAGCAGCTCCCACGAGTTCTCTGACCTCCACACCTGGGCTCCGACTTGCTAGCCTCTCCCAAGAAAACATCAACAAATAATAAAAACAAAACCACAGCGTTTGAATTCTAAGCATTGATTCTGACATTGATCTATGGCCCTTACAGGTGTGCACACACACATGTACATATATGCAATTGAATGTGCATGCATGCGCGCGCACGCGCGCACACACACACACACACACACACACACATTCCTAGACTGCTCTGTGCAGCTCCAAATTGAGTTCTGTTCTCGCTGGACTTTGCCCAGTGCAGTAGTTGCCACTGATTAAAATCTGTCCTGACCACATCAGTTTTGTTTATCTTCGTTACTCCCTCCCCCTCCCCAGAACTGTCTGTGCCCCTCCGTGGTGACTCCTACCAGCTTTGACTCTCAGATCCACCTGTGACTCCCATAGGAAAGGAAGCATGCCCAGATGCAGGCCTTGCCCACTCAGAGAGTCTGAGGCAATGGAAGAGGAGTTGAGTCTGCAAGGGGTCAGCGGGGGTGAGACATATCTCTCCATTGCTGTCATCAGCTGCTGGGTTTGCCTTTTGATCAAATGACATCATTGTTTGCCGAAATGACACATGAACTAATGGCTATAGACAAGCAGACAAGTACTTGAGGGGTTCTTAGAACACCTGCCTAAATTCCCCAGTGAGGGGCTGGGGGTGTAGCTTAGTGGTAGAGCACCTGCCTAGAATCTCCCAGTGAGGGGCTGGGGTGTGGCTCAGTGGTAGAGCATCTGTCTAGAATCCCCCAGTGAGGGGCTGGGGTGTGGCTCAGTGGTAGAGCACCTGCCTAGACTCCCCCAGTGAGGGGCTGGGGTGTGGCTCAGTGGTAGAGCACCTGCCTAGAATCTCCCAGTGAGGGGCTGGGGTGTGGCTCAGTGGTAGAGCATCTGTCTAGAATCCCCCAGTGAGGGGCTGGGGTGTGGCTCAGTGGTAGAGCCCCTGCCTAGAATCCCCAGTGAGGGGCTGGGGTGTGACCCAGTGGTATGCAGCATATTTGAAACCCTGCTTTCCATCTCCAGCACTGCTATAAATAAGTAGATTAAATATTTTTAAAAATAATAGAAAAGAAGCCGGGCGGTGGTGGCGCATGCCTTTAATCACAGCACTCGGGAGGCAGAGGCAGGCGGATCTCTGTGAGTTCGAGGCCAGCCTGGTCTACAAGAGCTAGTGCCAGGATAGGCTCCAAAGCTACAGAGAAACCCTGTCTCAAAAAAAAAATAATAATAGAAAATGAGTCATATAAGGGGTCAATTTATTGGTTGAACCAAGGAACAACCAATTTGTTATTTTGTCTTTTTTTGTTTGTTTTGTTTTCCCTGAAGCTGAGGACAGAACCCAGGGCCTCGTGCTTGCTAGGCAAGCACTCTACCACTGAGCTAAATCCCCAACCCCCAAACAACCAATTTGTGAAAGCCTCAGCTGTAACATATATTGTTAGGCAAAGCCAGCTATTGAGCTGGGGCACAACTTTGTAGCACAGTCCTCACCGAGCATACAGGACACCTTGGGTTTCATGCACAAACCTTCCAACATTCCCTGTAAGGTGTAATCAGGAAACCAGGCCTCATGAGGGTAGTGACACTAAAATCCCTTCCTTGGCCCTAAAGCCACCCGCACTGTCCTCTAGACATCATTTCCTGCTAGCTGTTCTGGCTTAGGGAGGTGAAGCGGAGACGGATGGGTTTCCAGCACCTTGGCTTTCTAACCTTGCTCTGGAGGCCCTGTGTGTCTTTCGCATAGTCTCAGAAAGCCAGACTCTGCCATCCAGGGACTTCACCATACCCTCTGACTGGCTGCTTTTCTTCCTCATGGTGACTTTAAGTTACAATCCACGGGTTCTAAATGGGTAGGGCAGCCAGGAAGAGGTGTGTGACGGCCATCGATAACCTGATCCAGGATGAAAGAAAGGATGGGGACCAGGCACGGTGTCATGCACTTGTAATTCAGGTACTCAGTAGGCTGAAGTGGCAAGACAATTTGAAGTCAGTCCAGGCTACATAGGGAGACCCTGACTCAAAATCAAAATATAAAGGCCACAGGGCAATTGCAAAGAGTTTGTTCATTGGCTCAGTTAGTAAACTTCAGTGTCCGTCTCTTACCTGGTTGTCTGTGTTTGTTTGGCAGTCTTGAGGGTGGAGCCCCCAGCCCCTCACTGGGGGATTCTAGGCAGGTATTGTTCTACTACTGAGCCACACCCCCAATTCCTCACTGGGGGATTCTAGGCAGGT
>NW_004949125.1:2389970-2392238 GCF_000317375.1 Microtus ochrogaster | reverse complement strand
TTTTGCAGAGCTTCAGGCTCCCTGTGTCAGTAAGTGCTTGTGTAGCACATGCAAGTCCTAGGTTCAATCTGCAACACTGCAAAAGTATGAAAAAGGAAAAGAAGGGCTGAGGGAGAAGAGACACCTGGGAGGGAGGGAGGAAGTAGAGTGCTGTGGAACTCTGAGGATGTAGATTTGCTGGCCGAGAGTCCCTGAGATGTGTGGAGGGCATACCTGTGGTCCTCAGGTTTCTCTCCCTGCTGCTGACCACCCCACCAGTCACTGCCTCCCCCTCCTCCCTCAAACATAACCCAACCCCCACTCTGGAGCAAGAGTCAGGCCCTCTGTTGCTATAACAACCACATCCCAGCGGTAAAAATAGTAACTTATTTTTTATTCAACTTCTTTAGCTGATGGAGGGGAAAAATATCCATTTCTAGACTTGCATTTTATTCCAGGGGTTTCCTACTGGGCTCCACAGAGCCCACTGCCAAGGCCTGCCTGAAGGTGGCAGAAGCATGGGTGGACAGACAGCTCAGGGCCAGGAGGAGGACACAACCTTCGTGAGCTCTGATTCCTGCCTCCTAGAAGCTGTGGCTGCCGGTGACCACTTGGGATCCAGCCTGGACCTGTGGGGAGAAAGGTGATCAGGGAGGGTGAGGCCATGCTTAGCAGAGACCTGTGAGTTGCTGCTGAGGGCTGGGAGACAGACGGGTGTTAATGCAACTGACAGAGACATGGGCCAGTGGTCAGCACAGGGCTGTGCAATGTGGGGCTTAACTCTCCCTGTGTCTGTTGGGGTTTATCTCCGGGAGGTCTGTAGAAATTACTAGTTTCTGGGAGCTGTGTTTGGCAGGGAACTCGGGGTGCAGAGAATGAGATTCAAATGCATATAGCCTGTCCCCGTGAGCTGAGTTCCTTGGGAATGTCCCTGGCCACATAATCCTGGCTCACTCCGATTTTGTGTTTGTGTGTGTGTGTGCGCGTGCATGCACACACACACATGCGCGCACACTTGTCTACGTGGAGGTCACAGGTCAACACTGTGTGTTCTTTAGTGCAATGATTTTCAGCCTTCCTAATGCTGCAACCCCTTAATACAGTTCCTCATGCTGTGGTGACCCCCAACCATACAATTATTCTCCTTACTACTTTATGCTTCATATTTGACACTTCATACTGTAATGTTGCCATTGTTATGAATTACAATGTAAAATCTGATATGCAGATGGTCTTAGGTGACCCCCGTGAAAGGGTTGTTAAACCCCCAAATGAGTCATGACCCACACGTTGAGAACCCCTGCTCTATTGCTTTACATCTTTTCTCATTTATTTTTTCCTTTTTAAATTTTATTTTATGCATACAAGCAGGTTGGCTGCATGTACGTATATGTACTGTGTGCACATCTGGTGTCTACAGAGACCAAAAGAGGGTTCCAGATCCTCTAGAACGGGAGTTAAGGGTGTTTGTAAACTACCACGCAGAAGCTGAGAACCAACCTCAGCCCTCTGCTAGAACAGCGAGTGCTCTCCACCGCCGAGGCATCTCCAGCCCCTGCACCTTATTCTCTGAGGTTACTCATCAGATCTGGAGCTCACCAACCGGGCTAGGCTGGCTGACCAGAATGCTCCCGGATCCTACTGTCGCAGTAACCCCAGATTATATGTGGGTGCTGTGGAACCACACTCAGGTCCTCATGGTCACGTGGCAGGAACTTTACCCAACGAGTTGTCCTTTCAGCCCCTCTCTGGTTTTTTGTTTCTCCTCACTCCTTCTTCGTGGTTGTTGTTGTCTTACTGTGCAGTTCTGGCTAAACTCTAATACAAGACCCTCTTGCTTCGGACTTCTCAATACTGGAATTTCAGGGGTTTTGTTTGTTTGTTTGTTTTGTTTTGTTTTGAGACAGGCTTTTTCTCTCTCTCTCTCTGTTTAACAACCCCTAGCTGTCCTGGAACTAGCTCTTAAAGACAAGGCTAGCCTTAAACTTACAGAGATCCGCCTGCCTCTGCCTCTCAAGTGCTGGAATTAAAGGCCATAAATACATATCCGAACATGCCTTCCACTCACCTGTGCAAAGGCCTTCTAGCCATTCCTCTGCCTCATTTTTAAAATTTGTTTTTAAAGTTAACATAAAGAGGGATGACTTTCATTGTGGCATTTTTGTTAGTTCTCTCTCTCTTTACTAGAAACTGAATTCAGGGTCTCACACATGCTAGGTAGACCCTCTACAGATAAGCCATGCTTCCAGTCCCTCACTGGGGGATTCTAGGCAGGTGCTCTACCACTGA
>NW_004949125.1:2363857-2389449 GCF_000317375.1 Microtus ochrogaster | reverse complement strand
TATCCCAAGAGACTATGTTAGACATCCTCTTGAACTTCTAAGCCTACATCTGAGACTGATCAACCTTATTTCCTAAGTACCCCAGGGTCTCCCTTCTTTCCTTTGTTCCCTCCTTCCTTCCTTTGTTTTTGTTTTTCAAGACAGGGTTTCTCTGTAGCTTTGGAGCCTGTTCTAGAACTAGCTCTTGTAGATCAGGTTGGCCTCGAACTCAAAGAGATCTGCCTGCCTCTGTCTCCCGAGTGCTGGGATTAAAGGCGTGCGCCACCACCGCCCGGCTCCCAGGGTCTTTCTTTTGCCTTCTGTCAGCAATCTCATTCCTTCCCCTTACTGCCGCTCCTGTCACGGCCTCCTCCCCACCACTACCTGTAACCCTCTGGTCTTGCCCAGTTAGGGCCATGTGTGTGCCCACTCTGGGCCCAGCAGAGGGTTTGGAAAGCAGAGGCGAATCAACCAGGCACTCTCTTGTCAGTTGATGTCTTGTTCTAGCTCCCCCGATGCAGAGGGTGTGGGTGGCATTTTCTCAGTAATCGATAGGACACCAAGCAAACATTGTTCTAAGAAGAAGGAGGCCTGGCAGTGCGGGCACATCCTGGCCACTTGGGAGGCTGAAGGTAGAAGGATTGCATGTTCAAGGTCAGCCTAGGTTACAGAGTGCCAATGCCAACTTGAGCAATTTAGCCAGACTGTCTCAAAACAAAAATAAACAAGGGATTGGGGATGGAGCTTAGGTCATCTCGCGTGCGCTAAGCTCCATGCTACACTTTCTAGCACTGGGTAACAGTAAATTAATGAAAAGGATCAGGAAGCTGCGGACGCCCAAGATGGGAAAGCCGCAGGATGGAGGAGAGGACTTCTTATCAACGTGGGGACCATCTGCTCACATCGCATCTATGGTCAGCCAAGAAGCAGAGAAATGCCAGTCGTGGAGGCGCACGCCTTTAATCCCAGCTCTTGAGAAGCAGAGGCAGGGGATCTTCGTGAGTTTGAGGCCAGCCTGGTCTACAAAGTGAGTTCTAGGACAACCAGGAATGTTACACAGAAAAATCCTGTCTTGAAATAAAAAAAAAAAAAAGATGGGAAAGCCATGGGAGGACGAGAGGCCTTCCCAAACTTGGGGTCCATCTGGTCATAGTCGGTCAGGAAACAAAGCAATGCCAGGCAGTGGAGGTACACACCTTTCATTCCAGCATTTGGGAGGCAGAGGCAGTTGGATCTCTGAGTTCAAGGCTAGCCTGGTCTACACAGAGAAAAAACCAAGCCAAGAACAACAAAAAGAAGCTGAGAGACAAGGCTGCTGGCACTAAGCTCGCAGTCTCTATCCCCCAGACCTGGGAAAGGTGCAGCCCACACTTAGGGAGGTCCTTCCCACCTCAGCTTGACCAATGTACTCCTCACAGCCAAGCTCAGAGGTTGTGTCTTTGGTGAATCTAGATGCAGCTGAGTTGAAAATCTGTAAGGATCATAAACATCAAATACCATCTTTTCCCCCAGCAGCTCCCTCGGGGGTGTTCAAAATTTCCACAGACTGGATTCCCATGTCTTCCAAACAAGGTCCCATAAAGCACAAAGCTGACTTTTGGGGCTGGGGAGCTGGCTCAACAGGCAGAGGATTGCCACCAAACCCTGAGTTTTGGCTCCAGTTGTACATGGTGTAAGGACAAACCAACTTCTGCAAGTTGTCCTCCATGCACATGATAAATACAGAAAGGTAGGAGACTGGAGAGATGGCTCAGCGGTTAAGAGTGCTTGCTTCTGGTGCAGAGGATTGGAGTTCGATTCCCAGGACCCACTTCATTTGGGTCACAGCCTCCAGTAACTCCATCTCCAGGGGACCTACACTTTGGACTTCAGGCATCTGTACTGCACGTTTCCCTACACGGGAGCGCGCGCGCGCGCACACACACACACACACGATTAAAATTGAATAAATGTTTTAAAATATTAAAATGGAATATAATAATAATAAAAAGAAAGCTGGAGTTTGAAGATGTGAGGATGGACTCAGGGTGAAGAGCCTGGACATGCTGGAGTGTCCCCATCTTGGGGTGTGGTGGGGAAGGGAGGGAGACAGGGCAGGAAGATGATTCCTAGAGACACAGAGTCCTGGGTGGTAAGGAGGATTCAGGATTGGCAGGCTTCTCAGAGGTGCACAGGGGTAAGAGCCAACAACAAGTAGACTGAGGGTGGGTGGGTGCTACCTGGTCCTGTCCCCAAGCGTCCCCTGTGGCTGGCTTAGCTGACAACCGCTGACAGAGGCGGTTCAATCTAGTCCAAGCTGTCTTCTGCTGGCTGGAAAAAGAGATGGGGTGGAGGGGACACCGGGAGACGGGAGACGCTAACAGGAGAGAGGGGACCTCCCAGCCAAGCGATTGGCAGCGTGCTCCTGAGTCGTCCCCCCACCCCACCCCGCTCCCCATATCCCGCCCCAGCCCCGCCCCCGCCACCATCTGCTCGGGATTTGCTAACCCGAGACTCCAGGCTAGGGGCTCCGGAGGCAGCCGATCCGGTCTGCTAAGGGCCCTGGTGCTGCCAGAGGATCCGACGCCCTTCCAACCTGCTGCGCCTTCTGTAGCGGCTGCCTGCGTTCCCGCGTTCCAGCCCCGGGTCGGGTGCTGATGGAACCGCGGTGATGTTCACTCTGGCCAGGCTGCTGGATTTCCAGAAAACCAAATACGCAAGGTGAGCAGCGGAGCTGGGGGCGGGGGTGGGATGGGGTAGACAAGGGTCAGGGCTCTGAGGCCCCTTTTTCCTGTCCCCACTGCTTGGGGAACTGGGCTTGATGCCCGGGGCTAGAACAACCTAGGAACCAGGCACTATCGTCTTCATAATGGAGTGGAAATTGTTATCCCGCTTTTGCGCGCGGCGCCCCGGCTTCTCCGCGTTTCCTTTCTCCCTTAGGCGAGGCGCTTCATCGGTCCAGAGCAGTTTCCACATTTGCGACCCTGTGAACAACGAGAGTCCCCACCATTAGGGACCACGGGAGGTTAACAGGAGATGATCCTTAGAAAGCACTTTACGATGCCAGCAGGGCGTGGGAACTGCTCCATCCCTACGGGGCTCCGTGGGTAACATTTAAAAAGGGTTTTGCACGCACCTGGTGTCTACTCTCAAGGCAAGGCAGAGGAATAGATAGGTCCCCTTTTGAGGCGGAGAAACTGAGGGTCAGAATTCAGGAGGAGATGATTATCCCAATCTCTGGGGTTCAAGATGAGCCCTGGTTTCTTTTTCTGTTTTGTTTTGTTTGAGACAAGTCTTACTATGATAGCCCTGGCTGGCCTGGAGTCCTCTTTGTAGACCAGGCTGCCCTTTGACCTCACAGAGATCTGTCAGGCTCTGGAGTGCTGGTCATTCCTTATCGTTTTTGGTTTTGTTTTTCGAGACAGGGTTTCTCTGTGTTGCTTTGGAGCCAGTTCTAGAACTAGCTCTTGTAGACTAGGCTGGCCTCGAACTCACAGAGATCCGATTGCTCCTGCCTCCTGAGTGCTGAGATTAAAGATGTACGCCACCACTGCCTGACTCCTTATCGTTTTTTTTTTTTTTTTTTTTTTTTTTTTTTGAGACAGTCTTGCTATGTACACCAGACTGGCCTTGATCTAAATGTGTAGCCAGGCTTATGTTGAACTTAATTGTCCAGTCTCAGCATCCTGAATGCTGAAATTAGGGCTGGGAGTCCACACACCACATAAGAGTATATATTAATGAATACTGTGTATACATGATTTCAGGATGTAGTCCATTTGAACACATTATTTGTGAGATATTTTGCACTCTTTGTAGAAATCTGAAGTCTTTAATATCTAGTGTGCATTCTGATTTGATTTGACTGCCTTGGAAGATTGTTATTATATCTATTATTTTTTTATTATGTGTGGGCTCTGTGTGCCACAGCACACTTGTGGAGGTCAGGCAGCATCGTGGAATTGGTTCTCTCCTTCCAACTTTATGTGAGTTCCAGGGATTGAACTCAGGTCTCTATCTAGGCTTCTCCTTAAACTGCTGAGCCACCTTGTCATTCCCTTCGTGCCCCCCACCCCCATAACCCAGGCTTCCCTGAAACTCACTATGTGTCTGGGGTCAGCCTGGCACAAGTGGCAATCCCTCTGCCTCAGCCTCCTGACAGTTGCTATTACAAGTGTGTGCCAGCATTCCTGGTGGCTTCTGTGGTGGCTGGAGAGGTGGGCCTTTGAGAAGGGATTAGGTCTTAAGAGATAGAATTGTTTCACTTGAGTGAGAGCTCTCTCTCAGAGACTGGAGGAGCTCTCCCCAGAGCTGGTTGTTACAGTCCCCCGGGCTTGCCCCTTCTGCACTCACCTGCAGATTTACCACCCCTGAACTGAAGCTAGCAAATGAACTTGGATGTTCCAGTCTCCAGAGCCTCTACTCTCTATATCCTAAGATGGCTTCTAGCTCACAGCTGAGGACCACCTCAGCTGTCCTGTGGCGCCGAGTGCTGGGTGAGGTAAAACACCCAGTTTACGCAATGCTGGAGACGAAGATCAGTGCCTTGTGCACGGTGGACAAGCACCCTGAGCTGTTCCTCTAGCCCAAGAACCTCTAATCCTTTCAGCTAGCCGGTCTCAGGTATTCCGTTACGGCAACAGAAAACAGACCCAGGGGCTGGGAAGAGAGCTCAGTTGATGAGGTGCTTGCCCCTCAAGACTGAGGGCCTGTGTCTGAACCCCAACACTCGAGCTAGAAAACCAGATGTGGTGATGCCCTTGAAATCCCTGTGCCAGGGAGGTGGAGACAAGTGGCCCCCTGGAGCTTGCCAACGGTCCAGCATCTAATCAGATAGGCTCTAGGTCCCAGAGAGAGACCTCTGACTCCAAAACAAGGTGGGAGGCTCTGGAGGAAGGACTGACCCTCTGGCCTCCACACAAACACGTGTGTGTATACTACCTTCCACGAATATGCATCCATCCCTCCCCCGCAAAGGTCGGGAAGGCACAGTGGGTGTTTCTTAGTTCTACTAACATTATCTTCTTCTTTTTAAAATTTTGGATATCTGGAGATGCTAGAAAAAGAAGTTTGGGTTCTTTTTATCTTATTATAATCTTTAAATTACATTTGTGTGTGTGTGGGGTGTGTGCCATGGCATTCACGTTGGGGGGTGTCTCAGAACAGTGTGAGGATGTTCTCTTCTTCCACCACGTGAGTTACAGAGATTAAACTGGGATTATCAGGCTTGGCAGCAGCGCCTTTACCCACTGGGCCATCTTGGTGGCACCTGCTTTGGAGTCCCAGCTGTCTAATAGAGAAGACAGATGAAGCTTCATTTCTTTGGCGATTTTTCAGTTTTATGGTCTGTATGGAGATGATAAAACCTATCTTTCTTTTGATATACAATTTTTAATTTGTTACACAGCAGGATGTATCCTGAAACCTAGTTCTTGGGGTTTTTCGTTGTTTGTTTTGTTTTTGAGACAAGGTCTTTCTCTGTAGACCGGGCTGGCCTTGGGCTTTCGAAGATCTGCCTGCATCTGTCTCCCCAATGCTGGGATGAGGGTCTTGCACCACCGTGCTCTGAGGGCACACTTGTTCTCACTGTGACCAATAAGCCCTTCTCCCCAGACTGAGTCAGCTTTGGGTCCTCTCACACGGGGCACAGGGGCATCTACAGAAGTCTGTATCATGTGGCCATGGCTAAGGCTCCTTCTGCAGCAATGTCTCAGTTCAGTCAAGGCCACGGGAGGCTGCAGGTTTCTGTTTTGCCTGGTGGTCATTAGATAACATGAACCAGCGATGGGCTGTGGCATCTTACTCACACTTTGAACTGGTTTGCCCTCTTTTTAAAGCTCCAAGCTTGCTGGGTTCCAGACTCACATGTGCATGCACGCATGTTTGTTAAGCAAAGGAAGGGCAATGCAGCTAGCCTTTGGGAATCCACCCGTAGCCAAGCTTGCACCGAAGCAGGGCCTTGAGCAATCAACCCCCTTTCTTCTGAGTTTGATCCACAAGACTCACATGATGGGAGAAGAGAATTGACTCTCTGACCTCCCCACAGGCATAGTGCTACATGTACCCCTCGGCCCCCACCTCACACAGATAACTGTAATAAAAAAAAAAAACCCCAACTAACCAACAAGTCAGCTTGACCTGCTGCTTTCCTTGTTTGTAGTAATTTCTTGCAGATTCAGGAGGCTGAGGGAGGAGAATTGTTAGTTTAAGATAGCCTGGGATCAATTATGAGTCCCTCTGTCAAAACGAAGCAGGAACAACACCAACAAAGAAAAACCAAACCAAAACACAAACAGCCCAGCTTATTTCCAAGCCCATTTAATAGCTGTCTGAAAGCCCATATCATGGTCGCATGATGGTTCCTTTCATTTTCTTGCACATGTGGGTTTGGAACATTCCACTCCTGAAATGGCACTTGGGACACATCTGTGCAACTGTGTTCCGGGGACGGTTCATCTGTGGCCTGTATTACCCATTGTCGGCTCTGGGCACGGGCAGGCAGGTCCTGTGGTTCCCAAGTTCCAGGTCATATAACAAGCTACCCAGTGTGCAGTGACCGGGTCAAATGGCCCCACAGTGGAGTTCTTGCAAGGGACTTGGATTTCCTCCTGAGGTCACACAGAGACAAAGATAGGGTTCCAGTTTGTCCCACAGAGGGGTCCATGGGAAGGCTTGGAGCTGGTGCTTAACTCCGTCCTCGCTGAGTTTTTCTGCCTGTCAGTAGGACTACTAGATGAGGTTGGTAGCGTCTTTGTGGCCCTGCTCAGGACTCCTAAGATGTGGGCAGGGTGGGGGCAAGCGGATTACTGGGTGGAGTACTTGCCTAGCACGCATGAAGCCTTGGGTTCCATCTGCAGCCCTGCATATACTGAATTTTATGGCTTATGCCTGCAATCCTAGCACTTGAGAGGTGGAGGCAGGTGAATCAGAAGTTCAATGCCATTGTTGGCTACTATATATTGAGTTTGAGGCCTGCGTGGATTACATCAGACTCTATCTCAACAAACCAACCAACCAACCAACCAACCAACCAACCAACCTGGAAAGACTCATATTCCAGTCAGAATTGTGGTGTTGTGAAAAGCTGTAAGTTCTAGAAGTAGTTTCCGGCTGGAAGATGATAGGTGTGATATCTGTGGTGTTTGAGATGAAGACAGGTGTTACCAGGTATTGGTTGTTATACTTTTGTGTGTGTGTTTTTATAGAACTGGTCACTGAATCTAGGGGCCTTGTACCTGCTGAGCAAGCATTCTATATATCTTCAGCCTCTTTTATTTTCATTTCATTTTGTGGTTCTGGGGACATACCATAGCATTGTTTATGGCCAGAGGTGCTTTACCCCACGGCCACATGCTTACCTTTCTGGTGTGTGCATTCCTGGGGCTAGGGGAGGGGTGTCAGTGGACAGGTGCACGTGTGCACATCCCAAGTGTAAAGGTCAGGGGACAACCTCTGGTGTTGGTCCTCAGGGGAGACAGGGTCTGAGGTTTTGCCATGTAGACCAGGCTAGTCCGGTCCTCAAACTTCCGGGGATCCAGTGATCTCTGCATCTCATCTCATTGTCCCCACTCCTGACTTTTCATGTGGGGTCTGGGGATCTGAACTCAGGTCCTCACACTTGTAAGGCAAGCACTTTACCGACTGAGCCCTCCCTCCAGCTCTTTGTGACTTGAGTCTTGAGGCAGGGTCTGCCTAAGTTGGCCAGGCTGATCCAGAACTCAGTCTGTGGCCCAGGTAGGTCTTAAACATTCAGCGCTTCTGTCTCAGCCTCTAGAGTGGCTGGTGGGGTAGACCCGGGTCCCTGGGCTCTGCTAAAGTGGTGGTTATTTATGCTGCTGTTGCTTGCATTTTTTCTATTTTCAGAGCAGTTTGGACGTAGTTTGTAGAAAGTTACTCTGTCAAGGTCTGAGAAGTTCTTTCTTCTTGGCAGGCCTGTGGGGCTTCAGCTGGTTTCTGTGTGTATGGAGAGTGGGAGACGGGAGGTGGAGGTCATTTGCTTGTTTTCCTGTGTTATGGCAGATGGCCCTGCACAGGGTTTCTTGGGATCCAGATGAGAGGCTCGCTATCCATCACTTGTTGACTTCCCCCCCTCTGCCCCCCCATCTCATCTTGCTAGTCGGCCTGCTGCTGGGCACATTGTCTTCCTCTTTGTGGGTGTGTATACTTGCTTGTGTGTACGTGTGAACACATGCACACATGTGGAGGCCAGAGAGTTTTGGATCCTTGCCTTTCGCCTTGTTTGAGACTTGTTTGCCACTGAGAACACTAGCTGCTCCCAGGCTTCTGCAGGGTCTGCTGTCTTGGCCTCCCATCTTGCTATAGGATTGCTGGTATTCCAGGTGTGCCTTGCTGCACCCAGCTTTAGGTGGACTCCAGGGTCTGAACCTAGGTCCGCATGCTTACAAGGCAGGCGCTTTGCCCACTGAGCAATCTCCCCAGCCCTTGTATATTTTTGAAATCCCCATTTGGTTTGCTTAAGCTGCTGCTTCGGTTTTCTGCTTCCCCCGCACATCACACCCACGCCAACCAAAGACAATGGAGTGCCAACCACAGGAAGAATAGTCTCCATAGCAGAGCACGTGCCCCATGAGACACAGGGGCTCCGAAACAGGCTTGGAGCTGCCCTTGCGACCGGTGCTTGGGTGGGAACTAGCGAGGCCCTCAGAACATGCAGTCTGCAGGTCACCTGCTTCATGAATTCACACTGCCTGGCATCTCCTGCTCTCTCTTGCCTTCATTCACTTCTTGGCATCTGTAGGTCACCCCTTCATTCACTCTTTTACTGGCCAGACATTGTAGGGTGCAGCAAGTATACAAATGGGGAACCACATACTGTATTCCCTGTTATTTTATTTTTTGAGACAGCATCTTGCTCTATAGCCCAGGCTGACCTGGATAGCTCCATCTACTTGCTTCAGCCCCCTGAGTAGCTGGGATGACATCTCTCCACACCCATGCCCTGTTAATTAACTTTTGTTCTTGATGTCACTGCGCCAAAATTATTCTGCTATTTATATAAACAATTTTCTCTTATATTTGAATTGTTAACAGCCCCAACCTTGAAACTCTGCTGTCAGATAAAGTAACACGAACCACCTGTGACTACTTTATCTTAACTAGAAACCATTGACTTAACTAAAATGTGGAAGGCTGCATCTCAGCTACCTTGGCCACAGTTTCAGGGCACAGAATGTCTGTGGCGGGTGGATTCTCTTGTGCATAGAAGAAATCTGGAACGTTCCAGTCTCTGCAGACACTTCTCTTGGAGAGCAAGAGCATTAAAATGTACATGAAACTTGTGATTTGTACCTGGAAGTCTGAGGCAGGAGGATTGCCCATTGGAGGTCAGCTTGGGCTGCACAGTGAGACTGAAAAGGGGAAAGTATGGGCCTCATGCATATTAGTCACGCGCTCTACCAATGAGCTCTATTTCCAAGGCAGTATTGAAAGTATTTAAATAAAGATAGGGTTTTTTTTTCTTTGATAATATGATTGGATCTTGGGAAATGGAACAACTCTCCACAGAGTTCTGTGTCTTTTTAGTTGCTGGTGTGAAGAATGGGGAGTGGTTCTTTGATACCTGTAGTAGATCAGAAGTGATCTATGAGGACTGTGGTGTTCGCAGACTCTGTGTGCTCTCACAGAGGGAAGGGATGGGCTGAGAGAACAAGAGGAGGGTCCCCTTGCCCTGGAGTCTTGGAACATGATACCTTCTCAGGCAGGAGCCTGGGGCACTTGTGGCACCCAGGGTATGAGTCTGTCACAGAAGTCAGTCTGCCTTCTTTTCAGTGTGTTTGTGTGTGTGTGTGTGTGTGTGTGTGTGCAGGTGCACGTGCAAGCATGTGATGAGAGATCAATGTTGTGTCCTCCATCATTCTCCATCTTCTTGTGTGTGTGTGTGTGTGTGTGTGTGTGTGTGTGTGTGCAGGTGCACGTGCAAGCATGTGATGAGAGATCAATGTTGTGTCCTCCATCATTCTCCATCCTTTTTTTGTTTGACAAAGTTTCTCTGTCTAACAGCCCTAGCTGTCCTGTAATTTACTCTTGTAGACCAGGCTGACCTCAAACTCAAAGAGATCTGCTTGGCTCTGCCTCCTGAGTGCTGGGATTAAAGGTGTGTACCACCACCGCCTGGCTCCACTTGACTTTTTAGACAGGGTCTCTCACTATTTTTACTACACTGACTGACCCAGTGAACCCCAGGATCTGCCTGTTTCTTCCTCCCTCTAGTACTGGGATTGCAGGCACGTGTGACTTTGAACAACTTTCTATGTGGTGGCTGGGGATTTGAACTCAGGTTCTCATGCTTGCACAGTCAACAGTTTACCCACTGAGTCATTACCACAGCCCCCCACTCCAAATGGGCCATCTTAACAATTTTAAGAAGTATGTGTGTGCGCATGCATGCGTGTGTGTGAGAGGGAGAAAGAGAGAGCGAGTGCAGGAGAGCATGTGGTTCTCTCCACCATGCTTCTCGTGTCACTGTGCTGAGCATGCAGCTTGTGTGGTCTCATGTATCCCAGGCTAGCCTCAAATTCATTATATAGCTGAAGATGATTTTGATCCGATCCTCCTGCCTTCTCACTTCTTCCCCTGAGTTCCCTGAGTTCTGAGAATTCTTTAAAAAAAAGAAAAACTGGGTATGGAAGTTAGGCAGTGGTGGCGCATGCCGTTAATTCTAGCACTCGGGAGGCAGAGGCAGGTGGATCGCAGTGAGTTTGAGGTCAGCCTGGTCTACAAAGTGAGTTCCAGTACAGTCAAGGCTACACAGAGAATCTGTCTCAAAAAAACCAACCAACCAACCAAACAACCAACCAACCAACCAAACAACCAAACAAACAAACAAACAAAGAACACCTGGGTGTGGAAACCAAGACTTTCCACATACTGGGCAAACTACTCCTGTTTAAACTTAAATCACTTCAAAAATAAAAAAAAAAATCTGTTGGTCTGTCTGTCTGTCTCTTTGTGTGTGTGTGTGCGCGCACACACACGTGTGTGTATGTGCAGGCACAGAAGACATAAGCAAGGGCATCTTTTGGGAGGGTCTCTCTTATTTCTGCCATGCTTCATACTCTAGGCTAACTGGCTTGTCTGCTTCTCGGCAATCCTCCTGTCTCTGCTAGTGCTTCTTCTTAAGGCTAGACTGGCCTAACTCACTCTGTAGACCAGGCTAGTCTGGGACTCAGAAATCCGCCTGCCTCTGCCTCCCCCAAGTGCTGGGATTAAAGGTGTGTGCTACCACCACCCGGCTTACATGTGGCTTTTTATGTGGTCTTCAGGGTTGTATGGCCAGTGCTTTTGCCTGTTGAGCTATCTTACCAGCCACTCACTTAAAAAAAAAAGATTTATTTATTTTTATGTATACTATGTTCTGTCTACATGTACACCTGCATGCCAGAAAGAGGGCACCGGATTCCACAGATGGTTGTGAGTCACCATATAATTGCTGAGCTCAGGACTTCTGGAAAAGCAGCCAGTGCTTCTAACCTCTGAACTATCTCTCCAGCCCCCACTCACTTTTTAAAACACAGGTTTTTACTAAGTTTCCTAGGTTCACTCTGCAGCCCAGGCTGTCTTTGAACTCATTCTGTAGTCAGGCAGGCCTTAAATCGTGATCCTCCTGCCTCATCCTTCCAAGTGGCTGACTTGACAGACATGCATCACCAGGCCCAGTTAGACCTGAAGCACTGCAGACACCAAATGCATGGGTTCCCCACACATCATGGGTCCTCATTATAATTCATTTCTTTTTCCCCTTCCTCTATAGCTCTCCGCCTCAGCTGATGCATGTGTCTCCATATGCATGCATGCGTGTGGGAGTGCTTGTGTGGTGCGTGTAATGTGTGCGTGTATATTTGCATGTGCATGTTGGGGGTGGCATGAGTGTCATGGCACATGTGTGGTGGGAGGATGACTTCACATATTGACCCTCACCTTCCATGTTGTTTGGGGCAGGGTCTCTCGTTCTCTGCTGTGTACTCTAGACTGCCCTACCCGAGAGCTTCCGGGGATCTCCCATCTCCACCTCTCATCTCACCGTAGGAGCGCTGGGATTACAGATGTATGTATCACTGCATCCAGCTTTGAGTCAGTCTTTACGTGAGTGCTGGGGATCCGAATTCAACCCTCATGCTTGCATAGCAAGCGCTTGCCCCACTGAGCCACCTCTCAGCCCTCCTTGATTCGTTTATAACAGCAACCCCCAAGCCTTAGCTTGGACCCCAAAGGTTAAAAACTGGGTCCCATAGACTGTGCCTATTTTGGTTGTTGATCTTAAGTAACTGGTCCCTAAATTACCCACACACTGGTACATGTGGCTACAGATTTGGGTCTCCCAGAAAAGGGGACCACTTGACTAATATTTAGTATGTTTATATTGTGTGTGTATGTGTGCACACGCGCGTGTGTGTACACATAAGTGCTGTGGCCTTCACGTGGAGATCAAAGGATAACTCTCAGGAATCCGTTCTTCCTCCTGCAGGATCCAGGGATCAAACTCAGGTCGTCAGGCTTGGCAGCTGGGATGGGTTCCTAAGTCAGGGAACACTGCCCCTGTGGAGTCAAGGAAGCCCCTTTCTGTCCACTGTATCTCAGATCCATCCTCAGCCCAGACTGCCATGTTCTCAGGCTGAGGGTCTGACCTCTGTAGCCCTGGGATCGGAGGACAGATTCCGCCAGGCACCATGGGGCAAGAGGACAAGTGGGAGGTCAGGGCCCATGGGGATTCTGCAGTCTGGAGGTTAATAATTACCAGCGATTGCTCCTTCAATTGGACGTCTGTAGCTAGTATTGGTGCAAGAGAGGGAGCGGGGAGAGGTTGTGTCATGTTGTGAGTTGTCTGACCCACAGGGGGCAGCACTAAGAAGACGTCCACGGGAGGCTGGAGAGATGGCTCAGTGGTTAAGAGTGCATATTGCTCTTGCAGAGAACCTGAGCTCAGTTCCCAGCACCCATGTAAGGCAGCCCATAATTCCAGCTGCAGGGGATCTGATGCCCTCTTCTGGGTTCTGGGGACACCTGTACTCACGTCCATTCGTCCCCAAATATATATATAATTTGATAATGATGATGATGACATTCATGGGACTAATAAGATGCCTCAGCAGGTAAAGGCTCTTACTGCCAAACCTAATGACCCGGGTTCAATCTCTGGTATCCACGTGGTGGAAGTCGATAGCTAACTCCTGCAAGTTGTCCTCTGACTTTTACATACATGCCAATGCACACATGCACCCCTCCACAAATAAATAAGTAAATAGATGTAATAAAATATTTTTAAAGCCAGGAGGTGGTGGTACATGCCTTTGATCCCAACACTCCTGAAGCAGAAGCAGGAGGATCTCTGAGTTTGAGGCCAGCCTGGTCCGTCCACAGAGTGAGTTCTGTAACAATCAGGGCTAAACAAAGAAACCCTGTCTCAAAAGCCCAAAAACAAACAAACAAACAAGCACATTTATGGGGTTGGGAAATGGTTCACTGGTACAGTGCTGGGTGTGTATGATAACCTGAGTTCAGATCCCTAGCCGTCATGTAAAAACCAGGTGTGACACATCTGTAATTCCCATACTGGGGTCGGGGCAGAGACAGAGACAGGAGGTTTCTGGGAGCTTGCTGGGCAGCCAGTGTTGCTGAAACAGAGAGCTGCGGGTCCAGTGAGAGACCTTGCCTCAAAAAATAAGATGGAGATTGATGGAGGGAGACACGTGATGCCTCTAAGCGCCACAGCACACATGCGGGAGCACCCATAAATGAACATGGACACGTGCACACACCACACATTTGGACAGCTTACAGTCCACCATTGAAGAACCCAAAGCAGAGACAGCCACAGAGACAGTGCTTACAGTCAGCTTCCCTACGCAGTCCATTCTTCCCTTGGCAAAGGGGTGGCTCCGCCCACACTGATCCTCTTCCATCAACTTGCATTAAGAAAATGCCTCAGAGACAAGGCCACCTTCTAATCTGACGGGAGCAGTTCCTCATCCCCTCTTCCCAAGTGTCTCTAGCTTCTGTCAAGTGGACAAAAACTACGCTGAAAAGTTGGTAAAGTGCTCACCACGATAGCTTGAGGGACTGAGTTTAGTCTCTAGTGCCCGCATACAAATCTGGACATGGCAGCGTGTGTTTATAACCCGAGTTGACATGGTGGAGGCAGGCGGATCCCTGGAGTTCCCTGGCTAGCCACACTAGCCTACTCAGGAGGACCCCAGTCAGTGGGAGGTCCTGGCTCAAAAATCAAAATGGACAGCTCCTGAGAAGCAAGACCGAGGATTCACATCTGGCATACACACGTGTGTCTTCACACTCAAGTGCATCCACACACGGTAACTCACACACAGTAACACACACACACACACACACACACACACACACACACACACACACACACCATTAACCATTTTCCTGAGAAGCAAGACTGAGGATTCACATGTGGCATCACACGTGTGTCTGCACACTCAAGTGCACCCACACACAGTAACTCTCTCTCTCTCTCTCTCTCTCTCTCTCTCTCATACACACACACACCATTCACCATTTTCTTTGTGAACAATTAGGTTTACCAATTATAAATCTAAATTTTAAAATATTTATGTATTTACTTGCTTATTTATTTAATTTTGAGACAAGGGTCTCATTATGTAGTTCTGACTGTTCTGGAACTTACCACGTAGACCAGGCTGTCCTCAAACTTAGGGAGATCCACTTGCCTCTGCTGCTGTGCTGAGAGCAAAGGTGCTCACCAACAAGCCCGGTTAAGATTTATTTTTAAAATTATGTGTGTGTGTGTGTGTGTCCACATGAATGCAACATCTGCAGAAGCTGGAAGGCTGTTGGATCCCCTGGGGCTGGAGTTACAGGCAGCCATGAGTTGTTCAATCTGGGTGTTGGGAATGGAACTCGGGACCTCTGGAAGAGCACTAAGTACTCTTAACCACTGAGCCATCTCTCCAGCCCCCTTTTGTCATTGTTGAGATGGGGTCTTACACTGTAGCCCATGCTTGCCTAGAACTCAATATATGTCCCAGGCTCTCCTTCACTCACAGCCATCCTCCTGCCTCTGTCTCCTGAGAGCTGGCACTTCAGGCATGAGTCACTTCTGTACCTCATGTGTTCATGACATGAGCAATTGCTGAGTGTGCCTGGCACAGTTGAAATCTCAGCAATCTCAGAAGTGGAGGCGGGAAAGTAGTGTGTGTCAGACCAGTCTGGGCTTGGGCCAGCCAACCCAAACCAACACAGAACAAAATGATCACTTGTCCGTGCCTGTGACGGTCAGGCTCTGTCCTGGCTGCTGGGCTCCAGGGCCAAGACAATTTCCTGCCCTCCCACAGTTCGCATGAGCGTTTATTTTTGGCTAACAGAGCTGAGAAGTGGCGTGGGGTGGGTGCAGGGAGGGGTGGGTGTGGTAGAGCATGAACTCTGATGTCTTCATGGGCTACAGGGAGAGGTGAGGAAAGGTAGAAGTGGTATACAGTAGGTGCCAACTAGTGGCAGACCAGTTTAGAGGGCCGCTGGACATGCTAGTGGAGCTGTCATTTCAACACTGGTCATAGTGTGCCCTCACCTCCCTCCTTCCTGTCCTCTCTGTTTCCAAGATAGGGTCTTGTTATGTAACTCAAAATCACCTTGTAGCTCAAGCTGGCTTTCAACTCACCATGTAGCCCAGGCCGGCCTCAACTTCATGATCCTCCTGCCTCAGCTTCTGAAAGGCTGTGATGACCTACACCACCGTGCCTAGTCGTTCTCCCTCCTCCCTTGTGTGTGTGTGTGTGTGTGTGTGTGTGTGTGTGTACACATATATGGAGAGCAGAGGTGTGTGGATGTGTGTGCATGGATATGTATATGTATGCAGTGTGTGTGTATGTTTACATGTATGTGTGGGATGTGTGTGTGTATGTTTACGTGTATGTGTGGGGTGTGTGTGTGTATGGTTGTATACATGTCTGTGGAGGCCAGAGGTGAACTTGTGATGTCATTCCTCACCTTTATTTTGTAACAGACTCTCTCACTGGCTCAGAACATGCCACACAGACCAGGCTGGCTGGCCAGCGAGCCCCAAGGGTCTGCCTGTTCTCACCTCTTTGACACTGAGGACATAGGTGTACACCACCACCCTTGGCTTTTCTTTACATAGGTCCAGAGAACTGAACTCAGGGCCCTGTTTGAAAGGCAAGCACTTCGCCAATCCATCTCCCAGCCCTCTTTTTAAAAGCATTTTTTTTTTTTGGATTTTTCGAGATAGGGTTTCTCCGTAGTTTTTGGTTCCTGCCCTGGAACTAGCTCTTGTAGACCAGGCTGGCCTCGAACTCACAGAGATCCACCTGCCTCTGCCTCCCGAGTGCTGGGATTAAAGGCGTGCGCCACCACTGCCCAGCTAAAAGCATTTTTAAGTTATGCATATGTTTGTGTGTGTTCATGTGTGGGTGCTGGTGCTTATGAAGGCCAGAGGTATCAGAAGCCCTGGAGCTGGACTTACAGATGGTTGTGGACCACCTGATATGGGTGCTGAGACCCAAACACATTAACCATTGAGCAAGCCAACCCCATTTGATTGACTGATTGATTGATTGACTGATTGATTTTTGGGAAAGGTTTCTCTGTGTAGCCCTGGCTGTCCTGGAACTTGATTTGTAGACCAGGCTAGCCTCAAACTCACAGAGATCTGCCTGTCTCTGCCTCCCGATGCTGGGATTAAATGTGTGTCTCTACCACCCAGCCTTGTTTTTATCTTTTGAAGACGTGACTGTAGCCCAAGTTGTCTTGAACTCACTTTTAAGCCAGGGTGGTCTTGACTCTTTGTTTTCTGAGACAGGTCACTGGCCTCATGTGTTTGGACAGGATGTCATGGTGGTTGGAGCATGTGGAGGAGAGCTGGTCACAGGAAGCAGAGAGAGATAGGAAGTGGCCAGGAATAATATCCTCTGAAGGACCCACTCCCAGTGACCTACTTTTCCCCAGATATATCCCACCTCCAAAACTGTCCATCATCTCTCAGAATAGCAGGCCATCTGGAGACAACACATGCAACACATGAGCTTGTGGGGACAAATCATATTCAATTCATAACGGAGTTTGTATAATGCAATATTATCTTTAAATTGTCTCAGGCTGTTAGGGCAGTTATTCCAAAATGCCAAAGATTGAACAACTAATGAACATCTGTTTCTAGAATTTCTTCCCTGGGGAAATGGGAGTAGTGCCCACCCCTCCTTTTAAGGTCCCAGTGACAAGCCAAAGTCTGAATCCATGGGTTCTCTCTGGAGAAATCTATGAGTTTATTGGGATTGCTTACGGTACATGGCTAAGGTTGCTTACAGGAATGTGGGGTACCCCAAAGCGCCCACATCAGACAATCTTTGCCAGCACGGATGGTGGCTTTTCCTTGCCTGTACAGATAGAGTCCCTTCAGTTAACCTCCCAGCAGGTGTACCCCAGCAGCTCTGGGACACAGAAGCCACTTGTAATTAGGAAAGAATGGCATCCGAATGACAACGAGGAGCAGCTGGAAGCTCAGGTGACTGTCCGATGATCCGTGGATAAGGGGATGCCAATCATGGTGGGCCGGTGCAGCAGGCACAGCTCAGCTGATGAAGGTAGTGGCTGTTTGCTTGGGGACCAAGTTTTACCACAGAAATTGAGGTCATAGATGGTGTCACACACTTGTAACATCAGCACTCGGGATGTGACCCGGAGTTTGTATCATGAGGTGGATCAGGTGTTCAAGGTCATCCTTGGCTATGTAGATTCAAAACCAATTTGGGCTATGTTGGACCCTGTCTCAAACACCAAAGTGAAAATCAGCCACAATCCGAATCAATCGGAAATTGCCTCCAAGTGCCAGAAACTTTGAATTTGAGATCAGACTTCCAGCATGGTCTGTGTTTCCCAGATTTCCGATGTCCAAATAGTTCTTGTGCCCTCACATAGTGCCAAGGCTGGAGAGAAACTGGTATCCTCTGAGGAGAGCATAAATTCCATTGATGAGGTTCGCACTCCTGACTTCATTGTCTCAGAACCCTTCCTCCTGATGCAATCTTATCCAGTTTGTACCGTATGAATTTGACAAGGGGGCGTGAGCATTCGGCTCACGACGCTGGGGCTCACCAGATTTTACAGTTTGACTCAAAGGCCATCCTGCCAGCTGTCTCTTCCAGGAGGGTTGGTTGGACCCAGGGTCTTGTCTATGAGCAGGCGTTGATAGCCCAGTGGCCTCTGTTTGCTCAGAACTCTTCCTCAATGCCCCTCCCTGCAGGATATTTGAGGAGCATTCAGTTGCTTTGTAAGAGGTCTCCTCATTTGGAATTTTGGAATAATGGGGTTGTTTCTCTGGATTCCAACAAGGCTCTCTCTCTCTCTCTCTCTCTCTCTCTCTCTCTCTCTCTCTCTCTCTGTATTCATGTGTTCATGTGTGCATGAGTGTGCACCAGCCTGAGGTCAGTGTTTTGTGTCTTCCTCAGTTGCTTTCTACCTTATTTTTGAGGCAGGGTCTCTCACTGAACTTGGAGCTCACTAATTGGGTTCGACTTCCTGTCTCTATGCCCCTTTCCCCCAACCGAGCTAGGGTTACAGATACACCCTGCCTCACTCAGTTTTTTCATGGATGTTAGGAGATTCAAACTCAGATATTCATGCTTGTGTGACAAGCACTTACCATCTGAGCCATCTTTCTAGTCCATCTTTTTCAGACAGAGATTTATGAGGCCCAGTTTTTTGTTTTTTTTTTTTTTTTTTCCTGAAACTGAGGACCAAACCCAGGGCCTTGTGCTTGCTAGGCAAGCGCTCTACCACTGAGCTAAATCCCCAACCCCCCCCCCCCCGAGGTTGGTTTTGAACTCTCAATGTAATTCAGGCTGATCTTTGTTGAAATAAGAGTGGCGGGCTGCTTCCCGCCACCCGGCTAGCTTTACCCGAAATGATTACACGGACACTGTATTCTTTTAATCACTGCTTGGCCCATTTCTATCTGGCCTCTTCTAGGCTAACTCTCGCACCTGGACTAGCCCATCTCTAATAATCTGCTGTAGCCCACAAGGTGGCTTACCAGGGAGATTCTAGCCTACGTCCATTCTGGGTCGGAGCCTCATCGCATGCGTCTAGCCAGGCGAGGGGAGCATGGCGTCTCTCTGGAGCGTCTGCTCCTGAGAGGAGAGCTGTCGAGTCTGAGCTCACTTCCTCTTCCTCCCAGCATTCTGTTCTGTTTACTCCACCCACCTATGTTCTAAGCTATGAGCCCAAGCAGTTTGTTTATTACTTAACCAATGAAATCAACAGATTGATATATGACACTCCCACATCAGATCTTGACTCTGTTTCTCCTGCCTTCATTTCTGGAGTACTGGGATTATAAGTATGTGCTACTATATCCAGCTATTTATCTATCTGCCTATCTATCTATCTATCTATCTATCTATCTATCTATCTATCTATCTATCTATCTATCTATCATCTGCCTGCCTGGTCTTCTGATCTTCTGAAGTCTGGGTTTACCAGTTGAGGCTGGCCTGAACTTGGAGCTACCAGCATGCCTGGGTTTATTCTTTGTTGTGTAGCCCAGGCTGGTCTCAAACACTATTTAGCTGAGAATGGCTGCTGATACTTCTTGGTCTCCAGAGTGGTAAGATTACAGGCGGGCATCCTGACACCCAACTTCTTACTTTTAATGAATTCATATTTAATTAACTATGTGGCTGGTGGCTCCATAGCAGCGCAGATGTACCACCCGGGGCTTAATGATATTCACAATTGACATTTTTGAAAAGAGAAGTGGAGTGCATGATGCATTTCATGCACAGCTCAACAGGAGACAAGACATCGATGCTTCCAACTACGTTACATTGATTGTTGGAGATAATGGTCAGCTCTTTTTGAGTATCCTGTTGCCTAGCAACCTCACATCCACTGGTCCCTCTGGCCATTAGTTATCAAGATCAGAATCAATTCTGTCAGTCATTAGGGTGCTGCAGTTTCCTGATTACCCCTTCCAGTATTTTCTCTTAATAAAGAGGACCCTGCCTGCTTCCCCAGCTGTTACTTCCCTTATTTTTCATTGAGTATTTCTAAGTGGTTGGATCTAAGAAAAAGCCAAGACTGTATTTCGAAGAAAGATCTCAGAGGGAAACAAATTGATTCAAATGCATTTGGAGCATGGATATCCTTAGATGTAGGGATGCTACAGCTCTGTGAACCCCAGGGAGGGAGGGAGGGAGGGAAGGAAAGAGAGAGATAGAGATAGAGATAGATAGATAGATAGATAGATAGAGAGAGAGAGAGAGAGAGAGAGAGAGAGAGAGAACACAATTTGCTCCAGGATGTGTGAGGCTCCCAGGGAATCTATTTGTGGCTACCTTACTTGAGAGCCAATGCTTGGATTCTGTGGAGGGAGGGGGGTGAAATTGGACTGAAAACAAGCTGTTCCATGTATCAGAAAAAAACTGTATTATTGTGTATGTGTGTGTGTGCGTGTGTGTGTGTGTGTGTGTGTGTAGGGGTGCAGCACATACGTGTAGCAGTCAGAGGATAACTGTCCAGAGTTGGCTCTTAACTTCCATTAAAGAAGTTAGGTTTGGAGGAAGTTCTGTTACCCGCTGAGCCATCTCACTGGCCTCTGTATTTTTGTTATTTGACACAGGGTCTCACTACATAGTTTAGGCTGGCCTCAAACTAGTGATCTTCCTGCATCAGCCTCTCGAGTGCTGCGATCACAGGCATGTGTCATTGCATGTGTGTTAACTAATCTTCCTCCCTCCCTTTCTCCCTTCCTCCGTCCCTCCTTCCCTCCCTCCCTCCTTCCCTCCCTCCTTTCCTCCTTCCCTCTCACCCTCCCTCCCTCCTTCCTTCCTTCTAGACAAGATCTCAGGTATCCCAACCAGTCTCAAACTGAGGATAACCTTGAACTCCTGATCCTCCTGCCTTCGTGCTAGGGTTACAGGCATGCACCACCATGCCTGATTTTATGTAGTTGTGGTGGGCTCCAACCGTGACCCTCCAGCGTGTTTGGCAAGCACTAGCCACTTAGCCTTGTCCCTGGCCTTTTGTGTACACATCTTGTAAACCTCTCATGTGCATCTCAGGCTGACACTATAGGTTGGAGCTGTGGTTTGCGAATCTGTGCTGTGGTGTGGTGTCAGAGTTTTCTTTTGCCGGACTGAACTCTGCAGGGAGCTGGACTTGGGGTCTTCAGAGCAGAGCACAAAAGCCAACTGGGATGGACCCCTCTTTGGAACGGTGGGTGAGGCTGCTGGTGTGCACAGCCTAGGGAGCAGGACTAACTCGGGACCTAAGCCTTCCCCTGAGTGGAACTCTCCTGGGTGTACCATTAAATCAGCAGAGCTATGTTGGTGCTAGGGCACACTGCTTGCTGACTGCTAGTGTGTGTGGGGAGAGTGAACGTACTGTTCTGTGTGTACCTCTGTGTTTCTGTCTATAGAATGGTAGCACCAGATTATCCTCCCAATGGAGGAACTGCCTGTGACATGTTCCTGAAGGAGCTCAGTAGTGGGATTCCCATGCCTAGTACTGGAGCTTGAACTCAGGGTCTTCCACAGGCTAGACAAGTACCCACTGCTGATTCATGCCTCTAGCCCCTCACTGGGGGATTCCAGGCAGGTGCTCTACCACTAAACCACACCCCAGCCCCTCACTGGGGGATTCTAGGCAGCTGCTCTACCACTGAGCCACAGCCCAGCCCCTCACTGGGGGACTCTAGGCAAGTGATGTACCACTGAGCCACACCCTAGCCCCTCACTAGAGGATTCTAGGCAGGTGCTCTACCACTGAGCTGTGCCTCCTGCCCTTTTTACTTTTTATTTTTAGACAGGATCTCATTATGTTCTCCAAGCTGATCTTGAATTCTCTCTGCAGCTCAGGCAGGCCTGGAACTTGCTATCCTTCTGCCTCAGCCTCCCAAGTAGTCGGGGGTGACAGGCCTGCAGCCCTAGGCCTGGCTTGCCTGGCCATTTTGATGCCATGAGGAGTCTCAGGTGGCACAAGCCCAAGGTCTGTTTCCCAGAGACCGAGCCAGGGCACTGTGAGCCTTGTGGGAGGAGCCCTGAATATATATGAATGGACACAAAGAAACTGCCTGGGGCTCTAAAGAGAGGGAGCACTGCCTCCCAGGGCCCCACTTGTTCCTGGCTGTCCTTGGCCTCTGTGGGACCGACAGACAGAACTCCCTTTGTCCAGGAGTCTGGGCAAACCTCTTTAGTCTCTTGTCCAAGGGACTCAGGGTCGCCACTGGCAGGCACCAGCCCAGCGGGGGAGGGGCAATGACTGGAGCAACTTTCTCCTTCTCTCTGGGGACCTCTACACCCTAGTGGCAGGCTAGAGAGAGAGAGCCTATGGAAGCCAAGCCGAGGCAGGGTCTCCCAGTCCCCCTCAGCCTCCTCTCTCTATCAGTTCTGACCCCATTCGGCTTGGTCAGGCTCCCATTTTTGTCTGCGGACGCCAATCTTCCACTGTTAAAATTAATGGGAACACACCGGGTAGTACGCAGGCCACTCCGCCTCACCCACTGCTGACCGTATTTCTATGTCCAGCCCTGATTCCTTCCAGATGTGGCCTGGCAGGTCCCCGTGTAGAGCTCCCATCTTTTACTCCCCTGCTCCTGTGGATGGGCATCCAGAGGGTTCCTGACAGTGATTTTAGCCAGTGCTGAGCCCACCCAGCAGAAAAGAAAACAAACTGGGCCTTCGTTTTTTAAAGTTATTTATATCCCCTTCGTGGTGTGTGTGTGTGTAAAACACTGCCACTGGAAGTGAGACATTTTCTTTCAGAGCAATGGACCTCATACAGATAACAAAATGGAGGTCAAAGGACAACTTTTGGGGGCCAGTTCTCCCCTTCTACTGTGTGGGTCCTGGGGAATTGAATTCAGGTCATCAGGCTTGGCTTCAAGCTCCTTTATCTTTCTGACTTTTAGCCACCCCATCCCCTCCCAACATGCATATATTTTTTTTCTATCTGGTCTTGAGCACTGATTTAAAACCTGTATTTTAGTAATTAAAATGTGTCTGGCTTATTAGATTTTTTTTCTCTTTTTTTTTCTTGGTTTTTCGAGACAGGGTTTCTCTGAGTAATAGCTCTGGCTGTCCTGGAACACACTATATAGACCAGGCTGGCCTCGAATTCACAGAGTTCCTCCTGCCTCTTCTTTCTGAGTGCTGGGATTAGAACCATGCACCATCACTGCCCAGCTAGCTTCTATTTTTAAATCTCATTAAAGTGCCATGGGTGTGGCTCTGAGGTAGTTAGCGTGAGGGTCTACCCGAAGTACCACCATCAATCACTATCAATTAACCAATGAATCAATCAATCAATACAGCTGGGGTGTGGCTCAGTTGGTAGAGTGTTTGCCTAACATGTCAAAAGCCCTGGAATCCATGTCTAGCGTTGCCTTAGCCCGGTGTGGGTAGCACGTGCCCAGCATCCCATCTTGGGCAGCAGATGTGAGGATTGCTGTGATTTCAAGGCCAGCCTGGGCTATCTCTAAAAGCTAGTGTATCTCTCGTCCTCTTTTCCCAGTGTAGCCGGCAGTGAGGTCTGGCTGGCTTTTCCTCATAGTTCCTGCTTTTCCAGGTCAGCAAAGTGGCCTTGCCACTTAAAGACTGTGACTACCAGGCATGGTGGAGTACATCTGTCATCCTAGCACGGGGGAGGTAGAAGCGGGAAGCCTGAGCCTCCATGGCTAGCCTGGGCTATGTAGTGCTATCCTATTTAAAAGCAAAACATCTAGGTTGTGGTTCCACTTGTCCTTACCTTGATGAATCGACTTCTCAGATGTGTCTGTAAAGACGTTACCTCCACGGCTGGGACTAGGGAGTTTGTCATCTTGTAACGTGCTAGCTGTGCAAGCACGAGGTCCTGAGTTCCAGCACCTGAAACCAGGTTCAGAGTGTGTGTGCTATAATTCCAGTGTTGGGGAGGTGGCGAGTTCTGGGGCTCCCTAGTCAGCCAGCCTAGACTACTGGAAGAGTTTCACGATAATGAGAGACCCTGGGGGCCTGGGAGATGGCCAGAGGACAGAGGGGTTGAGGTGGTAGCACGAGAATCTGAGGTCAGAGAGCCTCAATCCAGGTAGGGCTAGTGTGTATCTGTAATCTTGGTGTTTCTGTGACAATATGGGAGGCCCAGAGAATCCCTGGAAGCCTCCAGGCCAGCTACCATGGCTAACACCATCTCAAACAATGAAGAGAACCTGCCTCAAGCAATGTGGAAGGCGAGAACCAGTGATGGAGGCTATCTACACATGTACACGCGAGCGCACGTGTGCACACACACACACACACACACACACGAATGTAATGGTTTTTTTTAAAGAAGCAGTTGAGGCATACTGTTTGCTCGGTCTTAAAGATACGATCTGCTTGGTGATGGAGAGATGGAGTCCTGGATAGTTTGGGAAGTCTCTGTGCATAGAAGAATTACAAACTGTCCAGTCAGTAGGGGCCATTCCCATAGGTTTCTCAGATGTACCTGCTCTAGTATAGTGCTCTGACTTTGCCTACACCTTGGCACTTCACCTTTAAATATGCCAACCTAGAGCCGGGCGGTGGTGGCGCACGCCTTTAATCTCAGCACTTGGGAGGTAGAAGCAGGCGGATCTCTGTGAGTTCGAGACCAACCTGGTCTACAAGAGCTAGTTCCAGGACAGGCTCCAAAACCACAGAGAAATCCTGTCTCAAAAAAGCAAAAAAAAAAAAAAAAAAAAAAAAAATGCCAACCTACCTTCTCCCATATGCCCAAAACACTCTTCTTACTCCCCAAACCAAACTTTTGTTCAATCCTGGGACCTAATACTTGTCCCTCCTCCCTTCAAATAATTCTTAAGATCAAGCTGTCATTGCGGATCTGGCTACTGTGATACAAATGTGTATTTGTGTATTCCATTTTCTATGTGGCCTTTTGAGTTGGTTTCTTTCATTTAGCGTAGCTTTTTGGGGGAGAGCTGGAGATTAAACTCAGGACCTTGTGCATGCTAGGAAGTACTCAGTGGAGTGTGCCTGCTGTCCTGGCATAGAGTTTTTAGGTTCCCCTGAGCTATAGACTATGACAATCCATAGTTCCCTTTCTTTTTATTTCATTTATTGTATTTGTATGTGGGGGTACACACCTGCCATGGAACCTGTGTGGCAGTTAGAGGACCCTTGTGGGAGTTGGTTCTCTGCATCTACCATGTGGGACCCAGGAATCAGCTCAAATCATCAGGTTTGGTAGCAAATGTTTATTTGCCCTTTGGCAGCAGCCTGCCTCTGCTGCTGAAGCAGCTACGTCATCACCTGTTGCCAGGTGTCTTCCCACATGAGCTATGCAACATGTGCACCGTTGCCAGGCACAGCTCCCTCTCTCTTTCTTGCCTCTCTTCTTCCTCTTGTCGTTTCCCTGTTTTCTCTGTTTTTCTGTCTGCCTGACTGCCTCCCTCCTGTCCCCATTCCAACACGGCTTTAACTCTTTCATTCATCCCCTTCTCCTCCCCCAACAAACCTTTCATTAACTCTGTTGCTCGTGATATGTTTGCTTAGTGGCATAATTGGGCAGGGCCTTCCGAGAGGTACCCATCTTGGCTTTCTTTCTTTCTTTCTTTCTTTTTTTCTTTCTTTCTTTCTTTCTTTTTTCTTTTCTTTTCTTTTTAATAT